>NW_028225179.1:15117407-15327473 GCF_052327205.1 Somniosus microcephalus
TATCTAACCCTGTGCTGTACCTGCCCTGGGAGTGTTTGATGGGACAGTGTCGAAGGATATTTACTCTGTATCTAACCCGTGCTGTACCTGCCCTGGGAGTGTTTGATGGGACAGTGTAGAGGGAGCATTACTCTGTATCTAACCCATGCTGTACCTGCCTTGGGAGTGTTTGATGGGGCAGTGTAGAGGGAGCTTTACTCTGTATCTAACCCGTGCTCTACCTGCCCTGGGAGTGTTTGATGGGACAGTGTCTAAGGAGCTTTACTCTCTATCTAACCCGTGCTGTACCTGCCCTGGGAGTGTTTGATGGGACAGTGTAGAGGGAGCTTTACTCTGTCTCTAACCCGTGCTGTACCTGCCCTGGGAGTGTTTGATGGGACAGTGCAGAGGGAGCTTTACTCTGTATCTAACCCGTGCTGTATCTGCCCTGGGAGTGTTTGATGGGACAGTGTAGAGGGAGCTTTACTCTGTATCTAACCCGTGCTGTACCTGCCCTGGGAGTGTTTGATGGAACAGTGTAGAGGGAGCTTTACTCTGTATCTCACCCTGTGCTGTACCTGCCCTGGGAGTGTTTGATGGGACAGCGTAGAGGGAGCTTTGCTCTGTATCAACCCGTGCTGGACCTGCCCTGGGAGTGTTTGATGGGACAGTGTAGAGGGAGCTTTACTCTGTATCTAACCCGTGCTGTACCTGCCCTGGGAGTGTTTGATGGGACAGTGTAGAGGGAGCTTTACTCAGTATCTAACCCTGTGCTGTACCTGCCCTGGGAGTGTTTGATGGGACAGTGTAGAGGGAGCTTTACTCTGTATCTAACCCGTGCTGTACCTGCCCTGGGAGTGTTTGACGGGACAGTGCAGAGGGAGCTTTACTCTGTATCTAACCCTGTGCTGTACCTGCCCTGGGAGTGTTTGATGCGACAGTGTCGAAGGATATTTACTCTGTATCTAACCCGTGCTGCACCTGCCCTGGGCGTGTTTGATGGGACAGTGTAGAGGGAGCATTACTCTGTATCTAACCCATGCTGTACCTGCCCTGGGAGTGTTTGATGGGGCAGTGTCGAGGGAGCTTTACTCTGTATCTAACCCGTGCTCTACCTGCCCTGGGAGTGTTTGATGGGACAGTGTCTAAGGAGCTTTACTCTCTATCTAACCCGTGCTGTACCTGCCCTGGGAGTGTTTGATGGGACAGTGTATAGGGAGCTTTACTCTGTATCTAACCCGTGCTGTACCTGCCCTGGGAGTGTTTGATGGGACAGTGTAGAGGAAGTTTCACTCTGTATCTCACCCTGTGCTGTACCTGCCCTGGGAGTGTTTGATGGGACAGTGTAGAGGGAGCTTTACTCTGTATCTAACCCTGTGCTGTACCTGCCCTGGGAGTGTTTGATGGGACAGTGTAGAGTGAGCTTTACTCTGTATCTAACTTGTGCTGAACCTGCCCTGGGAGTGTTTGATGGGACAGTGTAGAGGGAGCTTTACTCTGTATCTAACGCGTGCTGTACCTGCCCTGGGAGTGTTTGATGGGACAGTGTAGAGGGAGCTTTACTCTGCATCTAACCCGTGCTGTACCTGCTGTGGGAGTGTTTGATGGGACAGGGTAGAGGGAGCTTTACTCAGTATCTAACCCTCTGCTGTACCTGCCCTGGGAGTGTTTGATGGGACAGTGTAGAGGCAGCTTTACTCTGTATCTAACCCGTGCTGTACCTGCCCTGGGAGTGTTTGAAGGGACAGTGTAGAGGGAGCTTTACTCTGTACCTAACCCGTGCTGTACCTGCCCTGGGAGTGTTTGATGGGACAGTGTAGAGGGAGCTTTACTCTGTATCTAACCCGTGCTGTACCTGCCCTGGGAGTGTTTGATGGGACAGTGTAGAGGGAGCATTACTCTGTATCTAACTTGTGCTGTACCTGCCCTGGGAGTGTTTGATGGGACAGTGTAGAGGGAGATTTACTCTGTATCTAACCCGTGCTGTACCTGCCCTGGGAGTGTTTGATGGGACAGTGTAGAGGGAGCTTTACTCTGTATCTAACCCGTGCTGTACCTGCCCTGGGAGTGTTTGATGGGACAGTGTAGAGGGAGTTTTACTCTATATCTCACCCTGTGCTGTACCTGCCCTGGGAGTGTTTGATGGGACAGTGAAGAGGGAGCTTTACTCTGTATCTAACCCTGTGCTGTACCTGCCCTGGGAGTGTTTGATGGGACAGTGTAGAGGGAGCTTTACTCTGTATCTAACCCGTGCTGTACCTGCCCTGGGAGTGTTTGATGGGACAGTGAAGAGGGAGATTTACTCTGTATCAAACCGTGCAGTACCTGCCCTGGGAGTGTTTGATTGGAGAGTGCAGAGGGAGCTTTACTCTATATCTAACCCGTGCTGTACCGGCCCTGGGAGTGTTTGATGGGACAGTGTAGAGGGAGCTTTACTCTCTATCTAACCCGTGCTGTACCTGCCCTGGGAGTGTTTGATGGGACAGTGTAAAGGGAGTTTTACTCTGTATCTAACCCTGTGCTGTACCTGCCCTGGGAGTGTTTGATGGGACAGTGTAGAGGGAGCTTTACTCTGTATCTAACCCGTGCTGTACCGGCCCTGGGAGTGTTTGATGGGACAGTGTGGAGGGAGCTTTACTCTGTATCTAACCCGTGCTGTACATGTCCTGGGAGTGATTGATGGGACAGTGTCGAAGGAGCTGCTCTCTGTATCTAACCCGTGCTGTCCCTGCCCTGGGAGTGTTTGATGGGACAGTGTAGAGGGAGCTTTACTCTGTATCTAACCCTGTGCTGTACCTGCCCTGGGATTGTTTGATGGGACAGTGTAGAGGGACCATTACTCTGTATATAACCCGTGCTGTACCTGCCGTGGGAGTGTTTGATGGGACAGGGAAGAGGGTGCTTTACTCAGTATCTAACCCTGTGCTGTACCTGCCCTGGGAGTGTTTGATGGGACAGTGTAGAGGGAGCTTTACTCTGTATCTAACCCGTGCTGTACCTGCCCTGGGAGTGTTTGATGGGACAGTGTAGAGGGAGCTTTACTCTGTATCTAACCCGTGCTCTACCTGCCCTGGGAGTGTTTGATGGGACAGTGAAGAGGGAGATTTACTCTGTATCAAACCGTGCGGTACCTGCGCTGGGAGTGTTTGATTGGAGAGTGTAGAGGGAGCTTTACTCTATATCTAACCCGTGCTGTACCGGCCCTGGGAGTGTTTGATGGGACAGTGTAGAGGGAGCTTTACTCTGTATCTAACCCGTGCTGTACCTGTCCTGGGAGTGTTTGATGGGACAGTGTCGAAGGAGCTTTACTCTGTATCTAACCCGTGCTGCACCTGCCCTGGGAGTGTTTGATGGGACAGTGTAGAGGGAGCTTTACTCTGTATCTAACCCATGCTGTACCTGCCCTGGGAGTGTTTGATGGGGCAGTGTAGAGGGAGCTTTACTCTGTATCTAACCCGTGCTGTACCTGCCCTGGGAGTGTTTGATGGGACAGTGTCGAAGGAGCTTAACTCTGTATCTAACCCGTGCTGTACCTGCCCTGGGAGTGTTTGAGGGGACAGTGTAGAGGGAGCTTTACTCTGTATCTCACCCTGTGCTGGACCTGCCCTGGGAGTGTTTGATGGGACAGCGTAGAGGGAGCTTTGCTCTGTATCAACCCATGCTGTACCTGCCCTGGGATTGTTTGATGGGACAGTGTAGAGGGAGCTTTACTCTGTATCTAACCCGTGCTGTACCTGCCCTGGGAGTGTTTGATGGGACAGTGTAGAGGGAGCTTTACTCAGTATCTAACCCTGTGCTGTACCTGCCCTGGGAGTGTTTGATGGGACAGTGTAGAGGGAGCTTTACTCTGTATCTAACCCGTGCTGTACCTGCCCTGGGAGTGTTTGACGGGACAGTGTAGAGGGAGCTTTACTCTGTATCTAACCGTGTGCTGTACCTGCCCTGGGAGTGTTTGATGGGACAGTGTCGAAGGATATTTACTCTGTATCTAACCCGTGCTGTACCTGCCCTGGGAGTGTTTGATGGGACAGTGTAGAGGGAGCATTACTCTGTATCTAACCCATGCTGTACCTGCCTTGGGAGTGTTTGATGGGGCAGTGTAGAGGGAGCTTTACTCTGTATCTAACCCGTGCTCTACCTGCCCTGGGAGTGTTTGATGGGACAGTGTCTAAGGAGCTTTACTCTCTATCTAACCCGTGCTGTACCTGCCCTGGGAGTGTTTGATGGGACAGTGCAGAGGGAGCTTTACTCTGTATCTAACCCGTGCTGTACCTGCCCTGGGAGTGTTTGATGGGACAGTGTAGAGGAAGTTTTACTCTGTATCTAACCCTGTGCTGTCCCTGCCCTGGGAGTGTTTGATGGGACAGTGTAGAGGGAGCTTTACTCTGTATCTAACCCTGTGCTGTACCTGCCCTGGGAGTGTTTGATGGGACAGTGTAGAGGGAGCTTTACTCTGTATCTAACCCGTGCTGTACCTGCCCTGGGAGTGTTTGATGGGACAGTGTAGAGGGAGCTTTACTCTGTATGTAACCCTGTGCTGTACCTGCCCTGGGAGTGTTTGATGGGACAGTGTAGAGGGAGCTTTACTCTATATCTAACCCGTGCTGTACCTGCCCTGGGAGTGTTTGATGGGACAGTGTAGAGGGAGATTTACTCTGTATCAAACCGTGCTGTACCTGCCCTGGGAGTGTTTGATGGGACAGTGTAGAGGGAGCTTTACTCTATATCTAACCCGTGCTGTACCGGCGCTGGGAGTGTTTGATGGGACAGTGTAGAGGAAGCTTTACTCTGTATCTAACCCGTGCTGTACCTGCCGTGGGAGTGTTTGATGGGACAGGGTAGAGGGAGCTTTACTCAGTATCTAACCCTGTGCTGTACCTGCCCTGGGAGTGTTTGATGGGACAGTGTAGAGGGAGCTTTACTCTGTATCTAACCCGTGCTGTACCTGTCCTGGGAGTGTTTGATGGGACAGTGTCGAAGGAGCTTTACTCTGTATCTAACCCGTGCTGTACCTGCCCTGGGAGTGTTTGATGGGACAGTGTAGAGGGATCTTTACTCTGTATCTAACCCATGCTGTACCTGCCCAGGGAGTGTTTGATGGGGCAGTGTAGAGGGAGCTTTACTCTGTATCTAACCCGTGCTGTACCTGCCCTGGGAGTGTTTGATGGGACAGTGTCGAAGGAGCTTAACTCTGTATCTAACCCGTGCTGTACCTGCCCTGGGAGTGTTTGAGGGGACAGTGTAGAGGGAGCTTTACTCTGTATCTCACCCTGTGCTGTACCTGCCCTGGGAGTGTTTGATGGGACAGCGTAGAGGGAGCTTTGCTCTGTATCAACCCATGCTGTACCTGCCCTGGGATTGTTTGATGGGACAGTGTAGAGGGAGCTTTACTCTGTATCTAACCCGTGCTGTACCTGCCCTGGGAGTGTTTGATGGGACAGTGTAGAGGGAGATTTACTCTGTATCAAACCGTGCTGTACCTGCCCTGGGAGTGTTTGATGGGACAGTGTAGAGGGAGCTTTACTCTGTATCTAACCCGTGCTGTACCGGCGCTGGGAGTGTTTGATGGGACAGTGTAGAGGAAGCTTTACTCTGTATCTAACCCGTGCTGTCCCTGCCCTGGGAGTGTTTGATGGGACAGTGTAGAGGGAGCTTTACTCTGTATCTAACCCTGTGCTGTACCTGCCCTGGGATTGTTTGATGGGACAGTGTAGAGGGACCATTACTCTGTATATAACCCGTGCTGTACCTGCCGTGGGAGTGTTTGATGGGACAGGGAAGAGGGTGCTTTACTCAGTATCTAACCCTGTGCTGTACCTGCCCTGGGAGTGTTTGATGGGACAGTGTAGAGGGAGCTTTACTCTGTATCTAACCCGTGCTGTACCTGCCCTGGGAGTGTTTGATGGGACAGTGTAGAGGGAGCTTTACTCTGTATCTAACCCGTGCTGTACCTGCCCTGGGAGTGTTTGATGGGACAGTGTAAAGGGAGTTTTACTCTGTATCTAACCCTGTGCTGTACCTGCCCTGGGACTGTTTGATGGGACAGTGTAGAGGGAGCTTTACTCTGTATCTAACCCGTGCTGTACCGGCCCTGGGAGTGTTTGATGGGACAGTGTGGAGGGAGCTTTACTCTGTATCTAACCCGTGCTGTACATGTCCTGGGAGTGATTGATGGGACAGTGTCGAAGGAGCTGTACTCTGTATCTAACCCGTGCTGTCCCTGCCCTGGGAGTGTTTGATGGGACAGTGTAGAGGGAGCTTTACTCTGTATCTAACCCGTGCTGTACCTGCCCTGGGAGTGTTTGATGGGACAGTGCAGAGGGAGCTTTACTCTGTATCTAACCCGTGCTGTACCTGCCCTGGGAGTGTTTGATGGGACAGTGAAGAGGGAGATTTACTCTGTATCAAACCGTGCGGTACCTGCGCTGGGAGTGTTTGATTGGAGAGTGTAGAGGGAGCTTTACTCTATATCTAACCCGTGCTGTACCGGCCCTGGGAGTGTTTGATGGGACAGTGTAGAGGGAGCTTTACTCTGTATCTAACCCGTGCTGTACCTGTCCTGGGAGTGTTTGATGGGACAGTGTCGAAGGAGCTTTACTCTGTATCTAACCCGTGCTGTACCTGCCCTGGGAGTGTTTGATGGGACAGTGTAGAGGGATCTTTACTCTGTATCTAACCCATGCTGTACCTGCCCAGGGAGTGTTTGATGGGGCAGTGTAGAGGGAGCTTTACTCTGTATCTAACCCGTGCTGTACCTGCCCTGGGAGTGTTTGATGGGACAGTGTCGAAGGAGCTTAACTCTGTATCTAACCCGTGCTGTACCTGCCCTGGGAGTGTTTGAGGGGACAGTGTAGAGGGAGCTTTACTCTGTATCTCACCCTGTGCTGTACCTGCCCTGGGAGTGTTTGATGGGACAGCGTAGAGGGAGCTTTGCTCTGTATCAACCCATGCTGTACCTGCCCTGGGATTGTTTGATGGGACAGTGTAGAGGGAGCTTTACTCTGTATCTAACCCGTGCTGTACCTGCCCTGGGAGTGTTTGATGGGACAGTGTAGAGGGAGCTTTACTCAGTATCTAACCCTGTGCTGTACCTGCCCTGGGAGTGTTTGATGGGACAGTGTAGAGGGAGCTTTACTCTGTATCTAACCCGTGCTGTACCTGCCCTGGGAGTGTTTGACGGGACAGTGTAGAGGGAGCTTTACTCTGTATCTAACCCTGTGCTGTACCTGCCCTGGGAGTGTTTGATGGGACAGTGTCGAAGGATATTTACGCTGTATCTAACCCGTGCTGTACCTGCCCTGGGAGTGTTTGATGGGACAGTGTAGAGGGAGCTTTACTCTGTATCTAACCCGTGCTGTACCTGCCCTGGGAGTGTTTGATGGGACAGTGTAGAGGAAGTTTTACTCTGTATCTAACCCTGTGCTGTACCTGCCCTGGGAGTGTTTGATGGGACAGTGTAGAGGGAGCTTTACTCTGTATCTAACCCTGTGCTGTACCTGCCCTGGGAGTGTTTGATGGGACAGTGTAGAGGGAGCTTTACTCTGTATCTAACCCGTGCTGTACCTGCCCTGGGAGTGTTTGATGGGACAGTGTAGAGGGAGCTTTACTCTGTATGTAACCCTGTGCTGTACCTGCCCTGGGAGTGTTTGATGGGACAGTGTAGAGGGAGCTTTACTCTGTATCTAACCCTGTGCTGTACCTGCCCTGGGATTGTTTGATGGGACAGTGTAGAGGGACCATTACTCTGTATATAAACCGTGCTGTACCTGCCGTGGGAGTGTTTGATGGGACAGGGAAGAGGGTGCTTTACTCTGTATCTAACCCGTGCTGTACCTGCCCTGGGAGTGTTTGATGGGACAGTGTGGAGGGAGCTTTACTCAGTATCTAACCCTGTGCTGTACCTGCCCTGGGAGTGTTTGATGGGACAGTGTAGAGGGAGCTTTACTCTGTATCTAACCCGTGCTGTACCTGCCCTGGGAGTGTTTGATGGGACAGTGTAGAGGGAGCTTTACTCTGTATCTAACCCGTGCTGTACCTGCCCTGGGAGTGTTTGATGGGACAGTGTAGAGGGAGATTTACTCTGTATCAAACCGTGCTGTACCTGCCCTGGGAGTGTTTGATGGGACAGTGTAGAGGGAGCTTTACTCTGTATCTAACCCGTGCTGTACCGGCGCTGGGAGTGTTTGATGGGACAGTGTAGAGGAAGCTTTACTCTGTATCTAACCCGTGCTGTCCCTGCCCTGGGAGTGTTTGATGGGACAGTGTAGAGGGAGCTTTACTCTGTATCTAACCCTGTGCTGTACCTGCCCTGGGATTGTTTGATGGGACAGTGTAGAGGGACCATTACTCTGTATATAACCCGTGCTGTACCTGCCGTGGGAGTGTTTGATGGGACAGGGAAGAGGGTGCTTTACTCAGTATCTAACCCTGTGCTGTACCTGCCCTGGGAGTGTTTGATGGGACAGTGTAGAGGGAGCTTTACTCTGTATCTAACCCGTGCTGTACCTGCCCTGGGAGTGTTTGATGGGACAGTGTAGAGGGAGCTTTACTCTGTATCTAACCCGTGCTGTACCTGCCCTGGGAGTGTTTGATGGGACAGTGTAAAGGGAGTTTTACTCTGTATCTAACCCTGTGCTGTACCTGCCCTGGGAGTGTTTGATGGGACAGTGTAGAGGGAGCTTTACTCTGTATCTAACCCGTGCTGTACCGGCCCTGGGAGTGTTTGATGGGACAGTGTGGAGGGAGCTTTACTCTGTATCTAACCCGTGCTGTACATGTCCTGGGAGTGATTGATGGGACAGTGTCGAAGGAGCTGTACTCTGTATCTAACCCGTGCTGTCCCTGCCCTGGGAGTGTTTGATGGGACAGTGTAGAGGGAGCTTTACTCTGTATCTAACCCTGTGCTGTACCTGCCCTGGGATTGTTTGATGGGACAGTGTAGAGGGACCATTACTCTGTATATAAACCGTGCTGTACCTGCCGTGGGAGTGTTTGATGGGACAGGGAAGAGGGTGCTTTACTCTGTATCTAACCCGTGCTGTACCTGCCCTGGGAGTGTTTGATGGGACAGTGCAGAGGGAGCTTTACTCTGTATCTAACCCGTGCTGTACCTGCCCTGGGAGTGTTTGATGGGACAGTGAAGAGGGAGATTTACTCTGTATCAAACCGTGCGGTACCTGCGCTGGGAGTGTTTGATTGGAGAGTGTAGAGGGAGCTTTACTCTATATCTAACCCGTGCTGTACCGGCCCTGGGAGTGTTTGATGGGACAGTGTAGAGGGAGCTTTACTCTGTATCTAACCCGTGCTGTACCTGTCCTGGGAGTGTTTGATGGGACAGTGTCGAAGGAGCTTTACTCTGTATCTAACCCGTGCTGTACCTGCCCTGGGAGTGTTTGATGGGACAGTGTAGAGGGATCTTTACTCTGTATCTAACCCATGCTGTACCTGCCCAGGGAGTGTTTGATGGGGCAGTGTAGAGGGAGCTTTACTCTGTATCTAACCCGTGCTGTACCTGCCCTGGGAGTGTTTGATGGGACAGTTTCGAAGGAGCTTAACTCTGTATCTAACCCGTGCTGTACCTGCCCTGGGAGTGTTTGAGGGGACAGTGTAGATGGAGCTTTACTCTGTATCTCACCCTGTGCTGTACCTGCCCTGGGAGTGTTTGATGGGACAGCGTAGAGGGAGCTTTGCTCTGTATCAACCCATGCTGTACCTGCCCTGGGATTGTTTGATGGGACAGTGTAGAGGGAGCTTTACTCTGTATCTAACCCGTGCTGTACCTGCCCTGGGAGTGTTTGATGGGACAGTGTAGAGGGAGCTTTACTCAGTATCTAACCCTGTGCTGTACCTGCCCTGGGAGTGTTTGATGGGACAGTGTAGAGGGAGCTTTACTCTGTATCTAACCCGTGCTGTACCTGCCCTGGGAGTGTTTGACGGGACAGTGTAGAGGGAGCTTTACTCTGTATCTAACCCTGTGCTGTACCTGCCCTGGGAGTGTTTGATGGGACAGTGTCGAAGGATATTTACTCTGTATCTAACCCGTGCTGTACCTGCCCTGGGAGTGTTTGATGGGACAGTGTAGAGGGAGCATTACTCTGTATCTAACCCATGCTGTACCTGCCTTGGGAGTGTTTGATGGGGCAGTGTAGAGGGAGCTTTACTCTGTATCTAACCCGTGCTCTACCTGCCCTGGGAGTGTTTGATGGGACAGTGTCTAAGGAGCTTTACTCTCTATCTAACCCGTGCTGTACCTGCCCTGGGAGTGTTTGATGGGACAGTGTAGAGGGAGCTTTACTCTGTATCTAACCCGTGCTGTACCTGCCCTGGGAGTATTTGATGGGACAGTGTAGAGGAAGTTTTACTCTGTATCTAACCCTGTGCTGTACCTGCCCTGGGAGTGTTTGATGGGACAGTGTAGAGGGAGCTTTACTCTGTATCTAACCCTGTGCTGTACCTGCCCTGGGAGTGTTTGATGGGACAGTGTAGAGGGAGCTTTACTCTGTATCTAACCCGTGCTGTACCTGCCCTGGGAGTGTTTGATGGGACAGTGTAGAGGGAGCTTTACTCTGTATGTAACCCTGTGCTGTACCTGCCCTGGGAGTGTTTGATGGGACAGTGTAGAGGGAGCTTTACTCTGTATCTAACCCGTGCTGTACCTGCCCTGGGAGTGTTTGATGGGACAGTGTAGAGGGAGATTTACTCTGTATCAAACCGTGCTGTACCTGCCCTGGGAGTGTTTGATGGGACAGTGTAGAGGGAGCTTTACTCTATATCTAACCCGTGCTGTACCGGCGCTGGGAGTGTTTGATGGGACAGTGTAGAGGAAGCTTTACTCTGTATCTAACCCGTGCTGTACCTGCCGTGGGAGTGTTTGATGGGACAGGGTAGAGGGAGCTTTACTCAGTATCTAACCCTGTGCTGTACCTGCCCTGGGAGTGTTTGATGGGACAGTGTAGAGGGAGCTTTACTCTGTATCTAACCCGTGCTGTACCTTCCCTGGGAGTGTTTGATGGGACAGTGTAGAGGGAGCTTTACTCTGCATCTAACCCGTGCTGTACCTGCCCTGGGAGTGTTTGATGGGACAGTGTAGAGGGAGATTTACTCTGTATCAAACCGTGCTGTACCTGCCCTGGGAGTGTTTGATGGGACAGTGTAGAGGGAGCATTACTCTGTATCTAACCCATGCTGTACCTGCCCTGGGAGTGTTTGATGGGACAGTGTCGAGGGAGCTTTACTCTGTATCTAACCCGTGCTGTACCTGCCCTGGGAGTGTTTGATGGGACAGTGTAGAGGAAGTTTTACTCTGTATCTAACCCTGTGCTGTACCTGCCCTGGGAGTGTTTGATGGGACAGTGTAGAGGGAGCTTTACTCTGTATCTAACCCTGTGCTGTACCTGCCCTGGGAGTGTTTGATGGGACAGTGTAGAGGGAGCTTTACTCTGTATCTAACCCGTGCTGTACCTGCCCTGGGAGTGTTTGATGGGACAGTGTAGAGGGAGCTTTACTCTGTATGTAACCCTGTGCTGTCCCTGCCCTGGGAGTGTTTGATGGGACAGTGCAGAGGGCGCTTTACTCTGTATCTAACGCGTGCTGTACCTGCCCTGGGAGTGTTTGATGGGACAGTGTAGAGGGAGCTTTACTCTGTATCTAACCCGTGCTGTACCTGCCGTGGGAGTGTTTGATGGGACAGGGTAGAGGGAGCTTTACTCAGTATCTAACCCGTGCTGTACCTGCCCTGGGATTGTTTGATGGGACAGTGTAGAGGGAGATTTACTCTGTATCAAACCGTGCTGTACCTGCCCTGGGAGTGTTTGATGGGACAGTGTAGAGGAAGCTTTACTCTGTATCTAACCCGGGCTGTACCTGTCCTGGGAGTGATTGATGGGACAGTGTCGAAGGAGCTTTACTCTCTATCTAACCCGTGCTGTCCCTGCCCTGGGAGTGTTTGATGGGACAGTGTAGAGGGAGCTTTACTCTGTATCTAACCCTGTGCTGTACCTGCCCTGGGAGTGTTTGATGGGACAGTGTAGAGGGACCATTACTCTGTATCTAACCCGTGCTGTACCTGCCCTGGGAGTGTTTGATGGGACAGTGGAGAGGGAGCTTTACTCTGTATCTAACCTGTGCTGTACCTGCCGTGGGAGTGTTTGATGAGACAGGGTAGAGGGAGCTTTACTCAGTATCTAACCCTGTGCTGTACCTGCCCTGGGAGTGTTTGATGGGACAGTGTAGAGGGAGTTTTACTCTGTATCTAACCGTGTGCTGTACCTGCCCTGGGAGTGTTTGATGGGACAGTGTAGAGGGAGCTTTACTCTGTATCTAACCCTGTGCTGTACCTGCCCTGGGAGTGTTTGATGGGACAGTGTAGAGGGAGCTTTACTCTGTATCTAACCCGTGCTGTACCTGCCCTGGGAGTGTTTGATGGGACAGTGTAGAGGGAGCTTTACTCTGTATCTAACCCTGTGCTGTACCTGCCCTGGGAGTGTTTGATGGGACAGTGTAGAGGGAGCTTTACTTTGTATCTAACCCGTGCTGTACCTGCCCTGGGAGTGTTTGATGGGACAGTGTAGAGGGAGCTTTACTCAGAATCTAACCCTGTGCTGTACCTGCCCTGGGAGTGTTTGATGGGACAGTGTAGAGGGAGCTTTACTCTGTATCTAACCCGTGCTGTACCTGCCCTGGGAGTGTTTGATGGGACAGTGTAGAGGGAGATTTACTCTGTATCTAACCCGTGCTGTACCTGCCCTGGGAGTGTTTGATGGGACAGTGTAGAGGGAGCTTTACTCTGTATCTAACCAGTGCTGTACCTGCCCTGCGAGTGTTTGATGGGTCAGTGTAGAGGGAGTTTTACTCTGTATCTAACCCTGTGCTGTACCTGCCCTGGGAGTGTTTGATGGGACAGTGTAGAGGGAGCTTTACTCTGTATCTAACCCTGTGCTGTACCTGCCCTGGGAGTGTTTGATGGGACAGTGTAGAGGGAGCTTTACTCTGTATCTAACCCGTGCTGTACCTGCCCTGGGAGTGTTTGATGGGACAGTGTAGAGGGAGCTTTACTCTGTATCTAACCCTGTGCTGTACCTGCCCTGGGAGTGTTTGATGGGACAGTGCAGAGGGAGCTTTACTCTGTATCTAACCCGTGCTGTACCTGCCCTGGGAGTGTTTGATGGGACAGTGTAGAGGGAGCTTTACTCTATATCTAACCCGTGCTGTACCGGCTGTTGTGTATGTAATATGTGTGCTACTTTGAACCTATGGACAGGACTGCACTACTTGTAGGGCGTAGTGATACGCAGTACCACTCCTGGCCATAGGGGTATAAATAGTACTGTGGGTACTGATCTCCCCTCAGTTCCCGCCTGTGGGCATGAAGTAAAGACCTACGTATAGTCCCTACCTCCAACCAGTAAAGACCTGTTTGAGTTATACGTTTAAGTCTTTGTGTTAATTGTTCAATACAATACACATACTTAGCACTGGCGACGAGTCAGGTTCTTACCCTGCGGCAGTTGAAGAGAGGTTTCAAACATCACCACCCCACTAGAAGCGACAGGCTTTAGGACTCTGAAGCCTCCATCAGCGACTGAGCACTGGAGTGCAGCAGCCATCCTGACAGCTTCCAGCGACTGACAGAAGTCTTTCTGCAGTTTCCTTGTTCAACCTAGGTGGTGGGGTAAGCCGTGCAGCGTTGGCTGCAAAGACAGGGCTGGGGAAGTTGGAGAAGATAAGGGCGATCGCAATCCCTGATAAGAGCCGCGGTGAAACGCGCGAGCGGGTAAGCCAGAGCCCGGGAGGGAGCGAGCAAGAGCCGCGGTGAAACGCGCGAGCGGGTGAGCCAGAGGCCGGGAGCCGCTTCAAGTGCGAGGCGCAGCGCGGGCCAGCGATCGGGACCAAAGATAAGGGCCACACTCGGACTGAAAGGCGCGGCGGCTGCAGAAGCTCAAGGTGCGAGAGCCGCGGTGCACAGCGCGGGCTATCGATCGCGGCGAAGATAAGGGCCGCACTCGGGGGCTGAAGGGAGACGGCGTCGGGGGACGGGTGAAGACCGCCAAGCGCGGGAAAACCGCCATTTTGTGGGCGGAGGACGACGGCAAGAGCGGGAAGCCGCCATCTTTGATAACAAGTAAACAAAATAAAATCTGAGAAATTGCAAATCTACAATGCCTAAACACGGGAATATTAGCACCTTTGATAGTGACCTCGAAGATTGGGCCATATATGTTGAAAGAGTAAAAAATTATTGTAAGGCCAATAAAATTCGTGACCAAGATAAAGCTCTAACATTGTTAAATTTAATGGGTGCGAAGACATACGGGCAATTGAAACACCTGTTATCACCAGATGAACCGGCGGATAAGACGTTCGATGAGATTGTTACTGTCCTGAAAGATCATCTAAACCCCACGCCGCTGATGCTAGCGGAACGATTTAAATTTTACGACAGAAGGCAGCTACAGCATGAAAGCAATGCTGAATATTTGCTGGAATTGCGTAAATTAGCGAAATATTGCCAGTTTGGAACGGGACTGACAGATGCACTACGAGACAAATTTGTGTGTGGTTTATTTAAACAGGATACACAAAAGCGACTGCTCGAGGAGAATGAGCTGACGCTTGAGAAGGCGGTCACTATGGCAGCAGCACACGAAGCCGCAGCGAGAGGCACGGCAGTAATGCAGCTACGGTCACCGGAGCTCAGTGCACACAAATTGGGTGTGAGTTCTGTTAAATGTTATCGTTGTGGAAAGACAACGCATGATCAGAACCAGTGTTGGTTTAAAAACCAAGAATGTAGAACTTGTGGTAGGCTTGGACATATAGCTAGAGTATGCAGGTCAGGGAAGAAGACCAGCAACAAGAAGTCACCGCAAGGAAAATACGCAAAGGTACACAAGGTGACCGAACAGGAGTCCGATTCAGACGCTAGCAGTAATGAACTGGCTAGCTTAAGCTGTAATGAACTGGCTAGCTTAAGAGTACTCAACGCTGGTAAGGGTGCAGACCTCCAGACAATTTGGGTCACTCTTCAGATAGAAGGAGTCCAAGTAAAACTGGAATTGGACACTGGATCGGCATTGACGGTCATAAATAAGAAAGATTATGGAAAGATATTCCAACATATTCCCCTACAGGATACGGGGATTATATTGAAAACATACACGGGGCAAAGAGTGTACCCCATCGGGAAAATAGAGGTTGCAGTGGTCCACAAGGGCGAAGACAGTCAAATAATGGACTTATATGTGATATCTGAAGGAGGTTCTCCACTACTAGGATGGGAGTGGATTAGGAAAATGAATATGGACTGGCATTTCCTACAAACAATAACGAGTGAGAACTCGGTGAAGATAGTCGGCCCAGACTCTGGAACGGATGATGGTAAGCCCAACTCAGGTGCAAAAGACAAAGTTTCAGCACAGAATTCCACTGAGCAACAACAACATAGTTTAACTGTGGATTCTGAGTCTGGCAAGTCTACTGATGTGCCCATTTCTGAGGGAGACCGGGCTCGAACTCAACTCCATTTCAAACTACAACAGCAATTAGAACAAATGCTTCGCCGTTTTGAGCAAGAGTTGAATGCAACGAAAGAGTTCTTTGATATAGAGTTGGAGAATCTGGAAAGACAACAGAAGCAGCTGATGGAGAAAATGGAGCAGGAGCACACAAAACGTCTGATGTCAGAGGAGTTAACGGTCAGCCAACTCCTGCATATGCTGAAGGACAGGACTCTGAAATGGGAAAAACTTGAACACGAACTTCAATATTCAAACGAAAGGGGTTCGGAGCTCTCAAAGGTTATTGGAAGAGCTGAGGTGGCAACACAGACTGAGATGACTGCAACAGAGCAGCCCTTGGATGCCAAAAGTACGCTGACTCACGTCAACATAGAACAACAGACCGCTGAAACAGCTGCTCCGGTAGAGGGATTGAATAGTCCGATCAATCAATCTCCAAAAGAAGTTGAAGTAGTAAAATCTCAAATGAGGTCATTAGTAAACGACTTGCTGAAAGCCCAGAAAAAGCTGGATGAAGAGGTACGCATGAAGAAGTCTCTTCAGGAAAGATGTCTGGACTTGGAACAAAAGCTGGCTAACGCCCAGCTGGGTATGGAGGAAATAGAAGACCCTCTCGCTGGCCTAGATCAGGACGACACCGAATATTACTATGTCCTGTCCTGCCCAACTTGTAACTTCGACTCCCACCATACAGAAATCATGGAGGAGCACCGAAAGTCTACGGAACATCGGGAGAAGGTGGCTCTACTACGGAAAAAGGAGGAAGAGAAGGAGGAACTGCGCATGCAGCTGGCAGCTGACAGTGGAGCCCAGAGAGTCTCCAAGAAGCAGAAAAGGAAAAGTCGAAACAGAAGATGACCCATCTGAACCATTATTACCTCTACCAGATCACACACGTGGTCCCTCCGAACGGAGCCAATTCAGTTCGGAAGTTCAAACTGTTAAATCCATGGAAGGACTATTGAATGAGTCACTCCAGCAACGTGAACCGACTACACCACAGACATTGAATCTGTGAACTGTTTTCCGCAGAGACTGAATCTGTGATCTGTTTTGACATGAAGTTATCTATGTATCTATGTTATTCTGTTATGTAAACCTGAAGTTATATATGTATATATGTTATTACGTTATGTTAAATGGGGAGATGACTGTAAAGCTAGGAAGGGAGGAATGTTGTGTATGTAATATGTGTGCTACTTTGAAACTATGGACAGGACTGCACTACTTGTAGGGCGTAGTGATACGCAGTACCACTCCTGGCCATAGGGGTATAAATAGTACTGTGGGCACTGATCTCCCCTCAGTTCCCGCCTGTGGGCATGAAGTAAAGACCTACGTATAGTCCCTACCTCCAACCAGTAAAGACCTGTTTGAGTTATACGTTTAAGTCTTTGTGTTAATTGTTCAATACAATACACATACTTAACACCGGCCCTGGGAGTGTTTGATGGGACAGTTTAGAGGGAGCTTTACTCTGTATCTAACCCATGCTGTACCTGTCCTGGGAGTGATTGATGGGACAGTGTCGAAGGAGCTTTACTCTCTAGCTAACCCTTGCTGTCCCTGCCCTGGGAGTGTTTGATGGGACAGTGCCGAAGGAGCTTTACACTCTATCTAACCCGTGCTATACCTGCCCTGGGAGTGTTTGATGGGACAGTGTAGAGGGAGCTTTACTCTGTATCTAACCCGTGCTGTACCTGCCCTGGGAGTGTTTGATGGGACAGTGTAGAGGGAGCTTTACTCTGTATCTAACCTGTGCTGTACCTGCCCTGGGAGTGTTTGATGGGACAGTGTAGAGGGAGCTTTACTCTGTATCTAACCCTGTGCTGTACCTGCCCTGGGAGTGTTTGATGGGACAGTGCAGAGGGAGCTTTACTCTGTGTGGTAAACCACGTTCACTATCGTTAGCACTGTTCACCACTGTTCGTTATAACTGTATCACTGACCACTATTGTATCACGGTACGAGGTCGCCTCTTGCCACACTGCTATACCTGGGATGACCACTGCCGACTCCGCCTTGGCTCCACCCACCAGGCCAGGTATAAAGGTGAGCGACTGGCTGGTATTCCTCCTGCTTGGATCGGATCACCCACGAGAGTGGGCTGTTATTTAGTCAATAAAAACCTTTAGTCACCTTCGTAACTCTTCGCCTTTTATTGGAGGAATTGATAGGTATATCAATTTTATTGACTAAATTTAATGATGTCCGACAACGAGTCACAACCGGCGGAGGAGCCACCAGCGCAGCTCCCAGGAGCACAGCCACACCAGCCAGCTTGGCTGCGAGCCCTCAGACCGCCGTACCTGGACCTGAACCCACGAGCAGCAAACTCAGCCGCAGACTTTAAACACTGGCTGGTCTGCTTCGAATCATACCTGAGAGAATCCAGCGTCCCTCAGGCATCCAAACTAAGTGTCCTGCAGGCACAACTGAGCCCGAGAGTATACACTCTCATCGAGGACATGACTACCTACGAGACCGCCATCAACCTGCTGAAACAGAAGTACCGGACCCCGGTAAACTACATGTACGCTAGGCACCTCCTAAGATCACGGCCGCAACAGCCAGGAGAATCAGTAGCCGAATTCTCACAGGCGCTATATGCACTCGCCAGGAACTGTGACTTTAAATCGGTGTCGGCAGCCGAAAATACTGAAGATAATATCCGCGACGCATTCCTGAAAGGCCTACGGTCCGAGTACTCACGGCAAAGACTGCTGGAAGCTAAAGACCTCAGCATGGAAAAAGCTGAAGCCCTCGCTATCTCCCTGGAAGTGGCCCACCAAGATCAGGAAGCATTCACCAGGTACTGCTCGCGACCCTGGGACTCGGGCCCGACCCCTACCACAGCACCCTTCCCAGCGCCGCCCCCGGGACCTACCTCTGCGTCGGCGTCCCGGACCCGACCGGCCCCGCCACCCCCGGCACCGGCCCCGACATCGGGCATCCGCGATCGGGCCGCCGGCTGTTTTTTTTGTGGCCAGGAGAAGCACCCGAGGTCGCGCTGCCCAGCCAAGAACTCCATATGTAGAACCTGCCTGAAGAAAGGCCACTTCTCCAAGGCCTGCAGGAGCGGATCCTCAGAGGCCAGCAGTGCCGCATGCGAACTATGGGGGCGGCCATCTTCGTTTAGGGCAACTGAGGCCAGCATCCCCACACATGAGTCATGGGGGCGGCCATCTTTGTTTAGGGCAACTGAGGCCAGCATCCCCACACATGAGTCATGGGGGCGGCCATCTTTGATTAAGGCAACCGACCCCAATAGTGCCTCATGGGGCCCTACCTCGTGGGAGACGCCATTTTACTCACCACGCCCGACCGCCTCGCCCGCAGATGACAACGACTCGCTCAGCTACACACTAGCTTCCGTCACCCTGGACCAAGCCCGCCCGCACCATCTGTCCAAGTCAATGATGGACATCAAAGTGAACGGCCACGCCACGACCTGCCTGTTCGACAGCGGAAGCACGGAGAGCTTCATCCACCCAGACACGGTGAGCCACTACTCCCTCTCTGTCCTACCAACGCGCAGCCGAATCTCGATGGCATCGAGGTCCCACGCCACGGACATCAGCGGCTACTGTGTCGTGACCCTGTCGGTTAAGGGCACGGAGTATAAAAACTTTAAACTCCTCGTCCTCCCCCATCTCTGCGCTGCCGTCCTACTAGGGCTGGACTTCCAATCCCACCTCCAAAGCGTAACCCTAGCATACGGTGGACCCCTCCCCCCACTCACAGTCAACAACCAGCAAACGTTAAACCGCCCACCGCGTAACACCTGCAGCCTCTCCACCCTCAAGGTCCCGCCACCCTCTCTGTTTGCTAACCTTACCCCTGACTGCAAACCCGTCGCTACCAAAAGCAGGCGGTATAGCGCCGGGGACAGAGCCTTCATTAGCTCTGAGGTGCGGCGCCTCCTGAAAGAGGGCATTATCGAGGGGAGCAGCAGCCCCTGGCGTGCCCAGGTCGTAGTCGTAAAGACCGGCGATAAAAACCGCCTGGTCATCGACTACAGCCAGACCATAAACAGATATACCCAGCTGGACGCATACCCCCTCCCCCGCATATCTGACATGGTCAATCAGATTGCACAGTATAAAGTATTCTCGACCATCGACCTGAAGTCGGCCTACCACCAACTCCCTATCCACCCTGAGGACCGCCAGTATACCGCCTTCGAGGCGAATGGGCGCCTATACCACTTCCTTAGGGTCCCCTTCGGTGTCACTAATGGGGTCTCGGTCTTCCAAAGGGAGATGGACCAGATGGTTGACCAGAACGAACTGCAGGCTACATTCCCCTACCTAGATAACGTCACTATCTGCGGCCGCGACCAGCAGGAACATGACGCGAATCTGGAGAAATTCCTCCGTACGGCCCAACGGCTGAACCTCACCTACAATAAGGAGAAATGCGTGTTTAACACCACGCGCCTTGCCATCCTCGGCTGCGTAGTGGAGAACGGAATCATCGGCCCCGACCCAGAAAGAATGCGCCCCCTCATGGAGCTACCCCTCCCCCACTGCCCTAAAGCACTTAGGAGAACCCTGGGGCTTTTCGCCTACTATGCCCAATGGGTACCCAATTACGCGGACAAAGCCAGACCCCTCCTGAAAGCCACTTCCTTCCCCCTCACGGAGGAGGCGTGCGCGGCCTTCTCCCTCATTAAGGGAGACATAGCCAAGGCCACGATGCACGCAGTGGACGAGTCCATCCCCTTTCAGGTGGAGAGCGACGCCTCCGACTTCGCCTTAGCCGCCACCCTAAACCAGGAGGGGAGGCCAGTGGCCTTCTTCTCAAGGACCCTACAGGGCCCCGAGATCCGACATTCGTCGGTCGAGAAAGAGGCCCAGGCGATCGTGGAGGCAGTACGGCGCTGGAGGCACTACCTGGCAGGCAAACGATTTACCCTCCTCACCGACCAGCGTTCGGTGGCTTTCATGTTTAATAACAAGCTGAAGGGCAAAATCTAGAATGACAAGATTTTGAGATGGAGAATCGAGCTCTCCACCTACGATTATGAGATCTTGTACCGGCCAGGCAAGCTGAACGAATCCCCTGATGCCCTTTCACGAATGACATGCGCCAGCGCGCATATCGATAGGCTTCAGACCCTCCACGACCAGCTCTGCCACCCCGGAGTCACCAGACTCTACCATTTCATTAAGGCCCGCAACCTGACCTACTCCATCGAGGAGGTCAGGACCATGACCAGGAACTGCCAGACCTGTGCGGAGTGCAAACCGCACTTCTATAGGCCGGACCGAGCAAGCCTGATCAAGGCCACCCGCCCCTTCGAGCGCCTGAGCATCGACTTTAAGGGGCCCCTCCCGTCCTCTGACCGTAATGTGTACTTCCTCAACATCGTTGATGAGTACTCCCGTTTCCCCTTTGCCTTCCCCTGCCCCGACATGACCAGTAGCACGGTCATTAAGTGCCTGAATGCCCTCTTCGCCTTGTTCGGGTTCCCGAACTATATACACAGCGACCGGGGCTCCTCCTTCATGAGCGAGGAACTCCGGCAATTCCTCCTAGAGAGAGGTATTGCAGCAAGCAGGACCACCAGCTACAACCCCAGAGGTAACGGTCAGGTGGAAAGAGAGAACGCGACGGTATGGAAGGCCGTCCTCTTAGCCTTAAAGTCTAAGGGCCTCCCAACCTCCCGCTGGCAAGAAGTCCTCCCGACAGCGCTGCACTCCATCCGGTCATTACTTTGCACGGCCACTAACACCACCCCCCATGAACGAATGTTCGTTTTCCCCAGGAAGTCGACTACGGGAACCACTCTACCAACCTGGCTGACCGCCCCGGGGCCGGTCTGGCTGCGGAAACACGTGAGGACCCATAAAACGGACCCCCTGGTCGAGAGGGTGAACCTCCTGCACGCCAACCCCCAGTACGCCTACGTGGCGTACCCAGACGGGCGGGAGGACACTGTCTCCCTACGAGACCTCGCACCCTCAGCCGATCCGGAAACACCGCCACCACCCCCCCCAACCTCAGTCCAGGTAGACGGCATGCCGGAACCCCACGAGCCCTCGCCGACCACGCAAACACCAGCATCAACACCGGATAAGGCACCAGCACCGGATAAGGCAACACCACCGCTGCGGCGATCGGAGAGGCTTACGAAGCCTCCGGACAGACTGACCTACCAGAATTGGTAGTACACTTCACCCCGCCGGACTTAATTCTAAACAAGGGGTGAATGTGGTAAACCACGTTCACTATCGTTAGCACTGTTCACCACTGTTCGTTATAACTGTATCACTGACCACTATTGTATCACGGTACGAGGTCGCCTCTTGCCACACTGCTATACCTGGGATGACCACTGCCGACTCCGCCTTGGCTCCACCCACCAGGCCAGGTATAAAGGTGAGCGACTGGCTGGTATTCCTCCTGCTTGGATCGGATCACCCACGAGAGTGGGCTGTTATTTAGTCAATAAAAACCTTTAGTCACCTTCGTAACTCTTCGCCTTTTATTGGAGGAATTGATAGGTATATCACTCTGTATCTAACCCGTGCTGTACCTACCCTGGGAGTGTTTGATGGGACAGTGTAGAGGGAGCTTTACTCTGTATCTAACCCGTGCTGTACCTGCCCTGGGAGTGTTTGATGGGACAGTGTAGAGGGAGCTTTACTCTGTATCTAACCCGTGCTGTACCTGCCCTGGGAGTGTTTGATGGGACAGTGTAGAGGGAGATTTACTCTGTATCTAACCCGTGCTGTACCTGCCCTGGGAGTGTTTGATGGGACAGTGTAGAGGGAGATTTACTCTGTATCAAACCGTGCTGTACCTGCCCTGGGAGTGTTTGATGGGACAGTGTAGCGGGAGCTTTACTCTGTATCTAACCCATGCTGTACCTGTCCTGGGAGTGATTGATGGGACAGTGTCGAAGGAGCTTTACTCTCTATCTAACCCTTGCTGTCCCTGCCCTGGGAGTGTTTGATGGGACAGTGTCGAAGGAGCTTTACACTCTATCTAACCCGTGCTATACCTGCCCTGGGAGTGTTTGATGGGACAGTGTAGAGGGAGCTTTAATCTGTATCAACCCGTGCTGTACCTGCCCTGGGAGTGTTTGATGGGACAGTGTAGAGGGAGCTTTACTCAGTATCTAACCCTGTGCTGTACCTGCCCTGGGAGTGTTTGATGGGACAGTGTAGAGGGAGCTTTACTCTGTATCTAACCCATGCTGTACCTGCCCTAGGAGCGTTTGATGGGACAGTGTAGAGGGAGCTTTACTCTGTCTCTAACCTGTGCTGTACCTGCCCTGGGAGTGCTTGATGGGACAGTGTAGAGGGAGCTTAACTCTGTATCTAACCCGTGCTGTACCTGCCCTGGGAGTGTTTGATGGGACAGTGTAGAGGGAGCTTTACTCTGTATCTAACCCTGTGCTGTACCTGCCCTGGGAGTGTTTG
Source organism: Somniosus microcephalus (assembly GCF_052327205.1). NCBI lineage: Eukaryota > Metazoa > Chordata > Chondrichthyes > Squaliformes > Somniosidae > Somniosus > Somniosus microcephalus. The sequence goes on from NW_028225179.1 coordinate 15,140,332, forward strand.
ATGGGACAGTGTAGAGGGAGCTTTACTCAGAATCTAACCCTGTGCTGTACCTGCCCTGGGAGTGTTTGATGGGACAGTGTAGAGGGAGCTTTACTCTGTATCTAACCCATGCTGTACCTGCCCTGGGAGTGTTTGATGGGACAGTGTAGAGGGAGATTTACTCTGTATCTAACTCGTGCTGTACCTGCCCTGGGAGTGTTTGATGGGACAGTGCAGAGGGAGCTTTACTGTGTACCTAACCCGTGCTGTACCTGCGCTGGGAGTGTTTGATGGGACAGTGCAGAGGGAGTTTTACTCTGTATCTAACCCTGTGCTGTACCTGCCCTGGGAGTGTTTGATGGGACAGTGTAGAGGGAGCTTTACTCTGTATCTAACCCCGTGCTGTACCTGCCCTGGGAGTGTTTGATGGGACAGTGTAGAGGGAGCTTTACTCTGTATCTAACCCATGCTGTACCTGCCCTGGGAGTGTTTGATGGGACAGTGTAGAGGGAGCTTTACTCTGTATCTAACCCGTGCTGTACCTGCCGTGGGAGTGTTTGATGGGACAGGGTAGAGGGAGCTTTACTCAGTATCTAACCCTGTGCTGTACCTGGCCTGGGAGTGTTTGATGGGACAGTGTAGAGGGAGCTTTACTCTGTATCTAACCAGTGCTGTACCTGCCCTGGGAGTGTTTGATGGGACAGTGTAGAGGGAGCTTTACTCTGTATCTAACCCGTGCTGTCCCTGCCCTGGGAGTGTTTGATGGGACAGTGTAGAGGGATATTTACTCTGTATCAAACCGTGCTGTACCTGCCCTGGGAGTGTTTGATGGGACAGTGTAGAGGGAGCTTTACTCTATATCTAACCCGTGCTGTACCGGCCCTGGGAGTGTTTGATGGGACAGGGTAGAGGGAGCTTTACTCTGTATCTAACCCGTGCTGTACCTGTCCTGGGAGAGATTGATGGGACAGTGTAGAGGGAGCTTTACTCTGTATCTAACCCGTGCTGTACCTGCCCTGGGAGTGTTTGATGGGACAGTGTAGAGGGAGCTTTACTCTGTATCTAACCCGTGCTGTACCTGCCCTGGGAGTGTTTGATGGGACAGTGTAGAGGGAGCTTTACTCTGTATCTAACCCGTGCTGTACCTGCCCTGGGAGTGTTTGATGGGACAGTGTAGAGGGAGCTTTACTCTGTATCAACCCGTGCTGTACCTGCCCTGGGAGTGTTTGATGGGACAGTGTAGAGGGAGCTTTTCTCTGTATCTAACCCTGTGCTGTACCTGCCCTGGGAGTGTTTGATGGGACAGTGCAGAGGGAGTTTACTCTGTATCTAACCCATGCTTAAGCTGCCCTGGGAGTGTTCGTTGGGACAGTGTAGAGGGAGCTTTACTCTGTATCTAACCCTGTGCTGTACCTGCCCTAGGAGCGTTTGATGGGACAGTGTAGAGGGAGCTTTACTCTCTATCTAACCCGTGCTGTCCCTGCCCTGGGAGTGTTTGATGGGACAGTGTAGAGGGAGCTTTACTCTGTATCTAACCCGTGCTGTACCTGCGCTGGGAGTGTTTGATGGGACTGTGTAGAGGGAGCTTTACTCTGTATCTAACCCGTGCTGTACCTGCCCTGGGAGTGTTTGATGGGACAGTGTAGAGGGAGCTTTACTCTGTATCTAACCCGTGCTGTACCTGCCCTGGGAGTGTTTGATGGGACAGTGTAGAGGGAGCTTTACTCTGTATCAACCCGTGCTGTACCTGCCCTGGGAGTGTTTGATGGGACAGTGTAGAGGGAGCTTTACTCTGTATCTAACCCGTGCTGTACCTGCCCTGGGAGTGTTTGATGGGACAGTGTAGAGGGAGCTTTACTCAGTATCTAACCCTGTGCTGTACCTGCCCTGGGAGTGTTTGATGGGACAGTGCAGAGGGAGCTTTACTCTGTATCTAACCCGTGCTGTACCTGCCCTGTGAGTGTTTGACGGGACAGTGTAGCGGGAGCTTTACTCAGTATCTAACCCTGTGCTGTACCTGCCATGGGAGTGTTTGATGGGACAGTGTAGAGGCAGCTTTACTCTGTATCTAACCCGTGCTGTACCTGCCCTGGGAGTGTTTGATGGGACAGTGCAGAGGGAGCTTTACTCTGTATCTAACCCGTGCTGTACCTGCCTGGGAGAGTTTGATGGGACAGTGTAGAGGGAGCTTTACTCTGTATCTAACCCGTGCTGTACCTGCCCTGGGAGTGTTTGATGGGACAGTGTAGAGGGAGCTTTACTCTGTATCAACCCGTGCTGTACCTGCCCTGGGAGTGTTTGATGGGACAGTGTAGAGGGAGCTTTACTCTGTATCTAACCCGTGCTGTACCTGCCCTGGGAGTGTTTGATGGGACAGTGTAGAGGGAGCTTTACTCAGTATCTAACCCTGTGCTGTACCTGCCCTGGGAGTGTTTGATGGGACAGTGCAGAGGGAGCTTTACTCTGTATCTAACCCGTGCTGTACCTGCCCTGTGAGTGTTTGACGGGACAGTGTAGCGGGAGCTTTACTCAGTATCTAACCCTGTGCTGTACCTGCCATGGGAGTGTTTGATGGGACAGTGTAGAGGCAGCTTTACTCTGTATCTAACCCGTGCTGTACCTGCCCTGGGAGTGTTTGATGGGACAGTGCAGAGGGAGCTTTACTCTGTATCTAACCCGTGCTGTACCTGCCTGGGAGAGTTTGATGGGACAGTGTAGAGGGAGCTTTACTCTCTATCTAACCCTGTGCTGTACCTGCCCTGGGAGTGTTTGATGGGACAGTGTAAAGGGAGCTTTTCTCTGTATCTAACCCGTGCTGTACCTGCCCTGGGAGTGTTTGATGGGACAGTGTGGAGGGAGCTTTACTCTGTATCCATCCCTGTGCTGTACCTGCCCTGGGAGTGTTTGATGGGACAGTGTAGAGGGAGCTTTACTCTGTATCTAACCCGTGCTGCACCTGCCCTGGGAGTGTTTGATGGGACAGTGCAGAGGGAGCTTTACTCTGTATCTAACCCGTGCTGTACCTGCCCTGGGAGTGTTTGATGGGACAGTGTAGAGGGAGCATTACTCTGTATCTAACCCGTGCTCTACCTGCCCTGGGAGTGTTTGATGGGACAGTGTCGAGGGAGCTTTACTCTGTATCTAACCCGTGCTGTACCTGACCTGGGAGTGTTTGATGGGACAGTGTAGAGGGAGTTTTACTCTGTATCTAACCCTGTGCTGTACCTGCCCTGGTAGAGTTTGATGGGACAGTGCAGAGGGAGCTTTACTCTCTATCTAACCCTGTGCTGTACCTGCCCTGGGAGTGTTTGATGGGACAGTGTAGAGGGAGCTTTACTCTGTCTCTAAAACGTGCTGTACCTGCCCTGGGAGTGTTTGATGGGACAGTGTAGAGGGAGCTTTACTCAGTATCTAGCCCTGTGCTGTACCTGCCCTGGGAGTGTTTGATGGGACAGTGTAGAGGCAGCTTTACTCTGTATCTAACCCGTGCTGTACCTGCCCTGGGAGTGTTTGACGATACAGTGCAGAGGGAGCTTTACTCTGTATCTAACCCGTGCTGTACCTGCCCTGGGAGTGTTTGATGGGACAGTATCGAAGGAGCTTTACTCTGTATCTAACCCGTGCTGCACCTGCCCTGGGAGTGTTTGATGGGACAGTATAGAGGGAGCTTTACTCTGCATCTAACCCGTGCTGTACCTGCCCTGGGAGTGTTTGATGGGACAGTGTAGAGGGAGCTTTACTCTGTATCTAACCCGTGCTGTACCTGCCCTGGGAGTGATTGATGGGACACTGTAGAGGGAGCTATACTCTGTATCTAACCCTGTGCTGTACCTCCCCTGGGAGTGTTTGATGGGACAGTGTAGAGGGAGCTTTACTCTGTATCTAACCCGTGCTGTAACTGCCCTGGGAGTGTTTGATGGGACAGTGTAGAGGGAGCTCTACTCTGTATCTAACCCGTGCTGTACCTGCCCTGGGAGTGTTTGATGGGACAGTGTAGAGGGAGCTTGACTCAGTACCTAACCCTGTGCTGTACCTGCCCCGGGAGTGTTTGATGGGACAGTGTAGAGGGAGCTTTACTCTGTATCTAACCCATGCTATACCTGTGCTGGGAGAGTTATATAGGACAGTGTACAGGGAGCTTTACTCTGTATCTAACCCGTGCTGTACATGCCCTGGGAGTGTTTGATGGGACAGTGTAGAGGGAGCTTAACTCTGTATCTAACACGTGCTGTACCTGCCCTGGGAGTGTTTGATGGGACAGTGTAGAGGGAGCTTTACTCTGTATCCAACCAGTGCTGTACCTGTCCTGGGAGTGTTTGATGGGATAGTGTCGAAGGAGCTTTACTTTGTATCTAACCCATGCTGTCCCTGCCCTGGGAGAGTTTGATGGGACAGTGTAGAGGGAGCTTTACTCTGTATCTAACCCGTGCTGTACCTGCCCTGGGAGTGTTTGACGGGACAGTGTAGAGGGAGCTTCACTCTGTATCTAACCCATGCTGTACCTGCCCTGCGAGTGTTTGATGGGAGAGTGTCGAAGCAGCTTTACTCTGTATCTAACCCGTGCTGTACCTGCCCTGGGAGTGTTTGATGGGACACTGTAGAGGGAGCTTTACTCTGTATCTAACCCATGTTGTACCTGCCCTGGGAGTGTTTGATGGGACAGTGTAGAGGGAGCTGAACTCTGTATCTAACCCGTGCTGCACCTGCCCTGGGAGTGTTTGATGGGACAGTGTAGAGGGAGCTTTACTCTGTATCTAACCCGTGCTGTACCTGCCCTGGGAGTGTTTGATGGGACAGTGTAGAGGGAGCTTTACTCAGTATCTAACCCTGTGCTGTACCTGCCCTGGGAGTGTTTGATGGGACAGTGCAGAGGGAGCTTTACTCAGTATCTAACCCTGTGCTGTACCTGCCCTGGGAGTGTTTGATGGGACAGTGTAGAGGGAGCTTTAATCTGTATCTAACCCGTGCTGTACCTGCCCTGGGAGTGTTTGATGGGACAGTGTAGATTGAGCTTTACTCTGTATCTAACCCGTGCTGTACCTGCCCTGGGAGTGTTTGATGGGACAGTGTAGATGGAGCTTTATTCTGTATCTAACCCGTGCTCCACCTGTCCTGGGAGTGTTTGATGGGACAATGTCGATGGAGCTTTACTCTGTATCTAACCCGTGCTGTACCTGCCCTGGGAGTGTTTGATGGGACAGTGTAGAGGGAGCTTTACTCTGTATCTAACCCTGTGCTGTACCTGCCCTGGGAGTGTTTGATGGGACAGTGTAAAGGGAGCTTTTCTCTGTATCTAACCCGTGCTGTACCTGCCCTGGGAGTGTTTGATGGGACAGTGTAGAGGGAGCTTTACTCTGTATCCATCCCTGTGCTGTACCTGCCCTGGGAGTGTTTGATGGGACAGTGTTGAGGGAGCTTTACTCTGTATCTAACCCATGCTGCACCTGCCCTGGGAGTGTTTGATGGGAGAGTGCAGAGGGAGCTTTACTCTGTATCTAACCCGTGCTGTACCTGCCCTGGGAGTGTTTGATGGGACAGTGTAGAGGGAGCATTACTCTGTATCTAACCCGTGCTCTTCCTGCCCTGGGAGTGTTTGATGGGACAGTGTCGAGGGAGCTTTACTCTGTATCTAACCCGTGCTGGACCTGCCCTGGGAGTGTTTGATTGGACAGTGTAGAGGGAGTTTTACTCTGTATCTAACCCTGTGCTGTACCTGCCCTGGTAGTGTTTGATGGGACAGTGTAGAGGGAGCTTTACTCTGTATCTAACCCGTGCTGTACCTGCCCTGGGAGTGTTTGATGAGACAGTGTAGAGGGAGCTTTACTCTGTATCAACCCGTGCTGTACCTGCCCTGGGAGTGTTTGATGGGACAGTGTAGAGGGAGCTTTACTCTGTATCTAACACGTGCTGCACCTGCCCTGGGAGTGTTTCATGGGACAGTGTAGAGGGAGCTTTACTCTGTATCTAACCCGTGCTGTGCCTGCCCTGGGAGTGTTTGATGGGACAGTGTAGAGGGAGCTTTACTCTGTATCTAACCCTGTGCTGTACCTGACCTGGGAGTGTTTGATGGGACAGTGTAGAGGGAGCTTTACTCTGTATCAACCCATGCTGTACCTGCCCTGGGAGTGTTTGATTGGACAGTGTAGAGGGAGCTTTACTCTGTATCTAACCCGTGCTGTACCTGCCCTTGGAGTGTTTGATGGGACAGTGCAGAGGGAGCTTTACTCAGTATCTCACCCTGTGTTGTACCTGCCCTGGGAGTGTTTGATGAGACAGTGTAGAGGGAGCTTTACTCTGTATCTAACCCATGCTATACCTGTGCTGGGAGAGTTATATAGGACAGTGTAGAGGGAGCTTTACTCTGTATCTAACCCGTGCTGTACCTGCCCTGGGAGTGTTTGATGGGACAGTGTAGAGGGAGCTTAACTCTGTATCTAACACGTGCTGTACCTGCCCTGGGAGTGTTTGATGGGACAGTGTAGAGGGAGCTTAAGTCTGTATCTAGCCCGTGCTGTACCTGCCCTGGGAGTGTTTGATGGGACAGTGTAGAGGGAGCTTTACTCTGTATCTAACCCTGTGCTGTACCTGCCCTGGGAGTGTTTGATGGGACAGTGTAGAGGGAGCTTTACTCTGTATCTAACCCGTGCTGTAACTGCCCTGGGAGTGTTTGATGGGACAGTGTAGAGGGAGCTTTACTCTGTATCTAACCCGTGCTGTACCTGCCGTGGGAGTGTTTGATGGGACAGTGTAGAGGTAGCTTTACTCAGTATCTAACCCTGTGCTGTACCTGCCCTGGGAGTGTTTGATGGGACAGTGTAGAGGGAGCTTTACTCTGTATCTAACCCGTGCTGTACCTGCCCTGGGAGTGTTTGATGGGACAGTGTAGAGGGAGCTTTACTCTGCATCTAACCCGTTCTGTACCTGCCCTGGGAGTGTTTGATGGGACAGTGTAGAGGGAGCTTTACTCTGTATCTAACCCGTGCTGTACCTGCCCTGGGAGTGTTTGATGGGACAGTGTAGAGGGAGATTTACTCTGTATCTAACACATGCTGTACCTGCCCTGTGAGTGTTTGATGGGACAGTGTAGAGTGAGCTTTACTCTGTATCTAACCCGTGCTGTACCTGCCTGGGAGTGTTTGATGGGACAGTGTAGAGGGAGCTTTACTCAGTATCTAACCCGTGCTGTACCTGTCCTGGGAGTGTTTGATGGGACAGTGTGGAGGGAGCTTTACTCTGTACCTAACCCGTGCTGTACCTGCCCTGGGAGTGTTTGATGGGACAGTGTAGAGGGAGCTCTACACTGTATATAACCCGTGCTGTACCTGCCCTGGGAGTGTTTGATGGGACAGTGTAGAGGGAGCTTTACTCTGTATCTAACCCGTGCTGTACCTGCCCCGGGAGTGTTTGATGGGACAGTGTAGAGGGAGCTTTACTCTGTATCTAACCCATGCTATACCTGTGCTGGGAGAGTTATATAGGACAGTGTAGAGGGAGCTTAACTCTGTATCTAACCCGTGCTGTACCTGCCCTGGGAGTGTTTGATGGGACAGTGTAGAGGGAGCTTTACTCTGTATCTAACCCGTGCTGTACCTGCACTGGGAGTGTTTGATGGGACAGTGTAGAAGGAGCTTTACTCTGTATCTAACCCGTGCTGTACCTGCCCTGGGAGTGTTTGATGGGACAGTGTAGAGGGAGCTTTACTCTGTATCTAACCCATGCTGTACCTGCCCTGCGAGTGTTTGATGGGACAGTGCAGAGGGAGCTTCACTCTGTATCTAACCTGTGCTGTACCTGCCCTGGGAGTGTTTGATGGGACAGTGTAGAGGGAGCTTTACTCTGTATCTATCCCGTGCTGTACCTGCCCTGGGAGTGTTTGATGGGACCGTGTAGAGGGAGCTTTACTCTGTATCTAACCCTGTGCTGTACCTGCCCTGGGAGTGTTTGATGGGACAGTGTCGAAGGAGCTTTACTCTGTATCTAACCCGTGCTGTACCTGCCCTGGGAGTGTTTGATGGGACAGTGTAGAGGGAGATTTACTCTGTATCTAACACATGCTGTACCTGCCCTGCGAGTGTTTGATGGGACAGTGTAGAGGGAGCTTCACTCTCTATCTAACCTGTGCTGTACCTGCCCTGGGAATGTTTGATGGGACAGTGTAGAGGGATCTTTACTCTGTATCTAGCACGTGCTGTACCTGCCCTGGGAGTGTTTGATGGGACAGTGTAGAGGGAGCTTTACTCTGTGTCTAACCCATGCTGTACCTGCCCTGGGAGTGTTTGATGGGACAGTGTCGAGGGAGCTTTACTCTGTATCTAACCCGTGCTGTACCTGCCCTGGTAGTGTTTGATGGGACAGTGTAGAGGGAGCTTTACTCTGTATCTAACCCGTGCTGTACCTGCCCTGGGAGTGTTTGATGGCACAGTGTAGAGGGAGGTTTACTCTGTATCTAACCCGTGCTGTACCTGCCCTGGGAGTGTTTGATGGGACAGTGTAGAGGGAGCTTTACTCTGTATCTAACCCGTGCTGTAACTGCCCTGGGAGTGTTTGATGGGACAGTGTAGAGGGAGCTTTACTCTGTATCTAACCCATGCTGTACCTGCCCTGGGAGTGTTTGATGGGACAGTGTAGAGGGAGCTTAACTCTGTATCTAACCCGTGCTGTACCTGCCCTGGGAGTGTTTGATGGGACAGTGTAGAGGGAGCTTTACTCTGTATCTAACCCGTGCTGTACCTGCCCTGGGAGTGTTTGATGGGACAGTGTAGAGGGAGCTTTACTCAGTATCTAACCCTGTGCTGTACCTGCCCTGGGAGTGTTTGATGGGACAGTGTAGAGGGAGCTTTACTCTGTATCTAACCCGTGCTGTACCTGCCCTGGGAGTGTTTGATGGGACAGTGTAGAGGGAGCTTTACTCTGTATCTAACCCGTGCTGTACCTGCCCTGGGAGTGTTTGATGGGACAGTGTAGAGGGAGCTTAACTCTGTATCTAACCCGTGCTGTACCTGCCTGGGAGAGTTTGATGGGACAGTGTAGAGGGAGCTTTACTCTGTATCGAACCCTGTGCTGTACCTGCCCTGGGAGTGTTTGATGGGACAGTGTAAAGGGAGCTTTTCTCTGTATCTAACCCGTGCTGCACCTGCCCTGGGAGTGTTTGATGGGACAGTGTGGAGGGAGCTTTACTCTGTATCCATCCCTGTGCTGTACCTGCCCTGGGAGTGTTTGATGGGAAAGTGTGGAGGGAGCTTTACTCTGTATCTAACCCGTGCTGCACCTGCCCTGGGAGTGTTTGATGGGACAGTGCAGAGGGAGCTTTACTCTGTATCTAACCCGTGCTGTACCTGCCCTGGGAGTGTTTGATGTGACAGTGTAGAGGGAGCATTACTCTGTATCTAACACGTGCTCTACCTGCCCTGGGAGTGTTTGATGGGACAGTGTAGAGGGAGCTTTACTCTGTATCTAACCCATGCTGTACCTGCCCTGCGAGTGTTTGATGGGACAGTGCAGAGCGAGCTTCACTCTGTATCTAACCCGTGCTGTACCTGCCCTGGGAATGTTTGATGGGACAGTGTAGAGGGAGCTTTACTCTGTATCTAACCCGTGCTGTACCTGGCCTGGGAGTGTTTGATGGGACAGTGTAGAGCGAGCTTTACTCTGTATCTAACCCGTGCTGTACCTGCCCTGGGAGTGTTTGATGGGACAGTGTAGAGGGAGCTTTACTCTGTATCTAACCCTGTGCTGTACCTGCTCTGGGAGTGTTTGATGGGACAGATTCGAAGGAGCTTTACTCTGTATCTAACCCGTGCTGTACCTGCCCTGGGAGTGTTTGATGGGACAGTGTAGAGGGAGATTTACTCTGTATCTAACACATGCTGTACCTGCCCTGCGAGTGTTTGATGGGACAGTGTAGAGGGAGCTTCACTCTCTATCTAACCTGTGCTGTACCTGCCCTGGGAATGTTTGATGGGACAGTGTAGAGGGATCTTTACTCTGTATCTAGCCCGTGCTGTACCTGCCCTGGGAGTGTTTGATGGGACAGTGTAGAGGGAGCTTTACTCTGTATCTAACCCGTGCTGTACCTGCCCTGGGAGTGTTTGATGGGACAGTGTAGAGGGAGCTTAACTCTGTATCTAACCCGTGCTGTACCTGCCTGGGAGAGTTTGATGGGACAGTGTAGAGGGAGCTTTACTCTGTATCTAACCCTGTGCTGTACCTGCCCTGGGAGTGTTTGATGGGACAGTGTAAAGGGAGCTTTTCTCTGTATCTAACCCGTGCTGCACCTGCCCTGGGAGTGTTTGATGGGACAGTGTGGAGGGAGCTTTACTCTGTATCCATCCCTGTGCTGTACCTGCCCTGGGAGTGTTTGATGGGAAAGTGTGGAGGGAGCTTTACTCTGTATCTAACCCGTGCTGCACCTGCCCTGGGAGTGTTTGATGGGACAGTGTAGAGGGAGCATTACTCTGTATCTAACACGTGCTCTACCTGCCCTGGGAGTGTTTGATGGGACAGTGTAGAGGGAGCTTTACTCTGTATCTAACCCGTGCTGTACCTGCCCTGGGAGTGTTTGATGGGACAGTGTAGAGGGAGCTTTACTCTGTATCTAACCCGTGCTGTACCTGCCCTGGGAGTGTTTGGTGGGACAGTGTAGAGGGAGCTTTACTCTGTATCTAACCCGTGCTGTACCTGCCCTGGGAGTGTTTGATGGGACAGTGTTGAGGGAGCTTCACTCTGTATCTAACCTGTGCTGTACCTGCCCTGGGAGTGTTTGATGGGACAGTGCAGAGGGAGCTTTACTCTGTATCTAACCCGTGCTGTACCTGCCCTGGGAATGTTTGATGGGACAGTGTAGAGGGAGCTTTACTCTGTATCTAACCCGTGCTGTACCTGCCCTGGGAGTGTTTATTGGGACAGTGTAGAGGGTGCTTTTCTCTGTATCTAACCCGAGCTGTACCTGCCCTGGGAGTGTTTGATGGGACAGTGTAGAGGGAGCTTTACTCTGTATCTAACCCGTGCTGTACCTGCCCTGGGAGTGTTTGATGGGACAGTGTAGAGGGAGCTTTACTCTGTATCTAACCCGTGCTGTACCTGCCCTGGGAGTGTTTGATGGGACAGTGTAGAGGGAGCTTTACTCTGTATCTAACCCGTGCTGTAACTGCCCTGGGAGTGTTTGATGGGACAGTGTAGAGGGAGCTTTACTCTGTATCTAACCCGTGCTGTACCTGCCCTGGGAGTGTTTGATGGGACAGTGTAGAGGGAGCTTTACTCAGTATCTAACCCTGTGCTGTACCTGCCCTGGGAGTGTTTGATGGGACAGTGTAGAGGGAGCTTTACTCTGTATCTAACCCGTGCTGTACCTGCCCTGGGAGTGTTTGATGGGACAGTGTAGAGGGAGCTTTACTCTGTATCTAACCCGTGCTGTACATGCCCTGGGAGTGTTTGATGGGACAGTGTAGAGGGAGCTTTACTCTGTATCTAACCCGTGCTGTACCTGCCCTGGGAGTGTTTGATGGGACAGTGTCGAAGGAGCTTTACTCTGCATCTAACCCGTGCTGTACCTGCCCTGGGAATGTTTGATGGGACAGTGTAGCGGGAGATTTACTCTGTATCTAACACATGCTGTACCTGCCCTGGGAGTGTTTGATGGGACAGTGTAGAGGGAGCTTTACTCTGTAACTAACCCGTGCTGTACCTGCCCTGGGAGTGTTTGATGGGACAGTGCAGAGGGAGATTTACTCTGTATCTAACCCGTGCTGTACCTACCCTGGGAGTGTTTGATGGGACAGTGTCGAAGGAGCTTTACTCTGTATCTAACCCGTGCTGTACCTGCCCTGGGAGTGTTTGATGGGACAGTGTAGAGGGAGCTTCACTCTGTATCTAACCTGTGCTGTACCTGCCCTGGGAATGTTTGATGGGACAGTGTAGAGGGATCTTTACTCTGTATCTAACCCGTGCTGTACCTGCCCTGTGAGTGTTTGATGGGACAGTGTACAGGGACCTTTACTCTGTATCTACCCCGTGCTGTACCTGCCCTGGGAGTGTTTGATGGGACAGTGTAGAGGGAGCTCTACACTGTATATAACCCGTGCTGTACCTGCCCTGGGAGTGTTTGATGGGACAGTGTAGAGGGAGCTTTACTCTGTATCTAACCCGTGCTGTACCTGCCCTGGGAGTGTTTGATGGGACAGTGTAGAGGGAGCTCTACACTGTATATAACCCGTGCTGTACCTGCCCTGGGAGTGTTTGATGGGACAGTGTAGAGGGAGCTTTACTCTGTATCTAACCCGTGCTGTACCTGCCCCGGGAGTGTTTGATGGGACAGTGTAGAGGGAGCTTTACTCTGTATCTAACCCATGCTTTACCTGTGCTGGTTGAGTTATATAGGACAGTGTAGAGGGAGCTTTACTCTGTATCTAACCCGTGCTGTACCTGCCCTGGGAGTGTTTGATGGGACAGTGTAGAGGGAGCTTTACTCTGTATCTAACCCATGCTGTACCTGCCCTGGGAGTGTTTGATGGGACAGTGTCGAGGGAGCTTTACTCTGTATCTAAGCCGTGCTGTACCTGCCCTGGGAGTGTTTGATGGGACAGTGTAGAGGGAGCTTTACTCTGTATCTAACCCGTGCTGTACCTGCCCTGGGAGTGTTTGATGGGACAGTGTAGAGGGAGCTTTACTCTGTATCTAACCCGTGCTGTACCTGCCCTGGGAGTGTTTGATGGGACAGTGTCGAAGGAGCTTTACTCTGTATCTAACCCGTGCTGTACCTGCCCTGGGAGTGTTTGATGGGACAGTGTAGTGGGAGATTTACTCTGTATCTAACACATGCTGTACCTGCCCTGGGAGTGTTTGATGGGACAGTGTAGAGGGAGCTTCACTCTGTATCTAACCTGTGCTGTACCTGCCCTGGGAATGTTTGATGGGACAGTGTAGAGGGATCTTTACTCTGTATCTAGCCCGTGCTGTACCTGCCCTGGGTGTAGTGTATGTAACCGTTCACCTTTAAGAGAACTATTTTAGGTGTGGCACTGCTTTATCTTGGCTGCAGTATAGTGTAATACCGACGGTGACCACACCAGTATATAAGTGCTGTGTCAGGATTTATGGGGCAGATGGTAGAGCACGGGTTAGATACAGAGTAAAGCTCCCTCTACACTGTCCCATCAAACACTCCCAGGGCAGGTACAGCACGGGTTAGATACAGAGTAAAGGTCCCTCTAGACTGTCCCATCAAACACTCCCAGGACAGGTACAGCACGGGTTAGATACAGAGTAGAGCTCCCTCTACACTGTCCCATCAAACACTCCCAGGGCAGGTACAGCACGGGTTAGATACAGAGTAAAGCTCCCTCTACACTGTCCCATCAAACACTCCCAGGGCAGGTACAGCACAGGTTAGATACACAGTGAAGCTCCCTCTACACTGTCCCATCAAACACTCGCAGGGCAGGTACAGCATGGGTTAGATACAGAGTAAAGCTCCCTCTACACTGTCCCATCAAACACTCCCAGGGCAGGTACAGCACGGGTTAGATACAGAGTAAAGCTCCCTCTACACTGTCCCATCAAACACTCCCAGGGCAGGTACAGCACAGGGTTAGATACTGAGTAAAGCTCCCTCTACCCTGTCCCATCAAACACTCCCACGGCAGGTACAGCACGGGTTAGATACAGAGTAAAGCTCCCTCTACACTGTCCCATCAAACACTCCCAGGGCAGGTACAGCACAGGGTTAGATACAGAGTAAAGCTCCCTCTACACTGTCCCATCAAACACTCCCAGGGCAGGTACAGCACGGGTTAGGTACAGAGTAAAGCTCCCTCTACACTGTCCCATCAAACACTCCCAGGGCAGGTACAGCACAGGTTAGATACAGAGTAAAGCTCCCTCTACACTGTCCCATCAAACACTCCCAGGGCAGGTACAGCACGGGTTAGATACACAGTAAAGCTCCCTCTACACTGTCCCATCAAACACTCCCAGGGCAGGTACAGCACGGGTTAGATACAGAGTAAAGCTCCCTCTACACTGTCCCATCAAACACTCCCAGGGCAGGTACAGCACGGGTTAGATACAGAGTAAAGCTCCTTCGAAACTGTCCCATCAAACACTCCCAGGGCAGGTACAGCACAGGGTTAGATACAGAGTAAAGCGCCCTCTACACTGTCCCATCAAACACTCCCAGGGCAGGTACAGCACAGGTTAGATGCAGAGTAAAGCTCCCTCTACACTGTCCCATCAAACACTCCCAGGGCAGGTACAGCACGGGTTAGATACACAGTAAAGCTCCCTCTACACTGTCCCGTCAAACACTCCCAGGGCAGGTACAGCACAGGGTTAGATACTGAGTAAAGCTCCCTCTACACTGTCCCATCAAACACTCCCAGGGCAGGTACAGCACGGGTTAGATACAGAGTAAAGCTCCCTCTACACTGTCACATCAGACACTCCCAGGGCAGGTACAGCACGGGTTAGATACTGAGTAAAGCTCCCTCTACACTGTCCCATCAAACACTCCCAGGGCAGGTACAGCACGGGTTAGATACAGAGTAAAGCTCCCTCTACCCTGTCCCATCAAACACTCCCAGGGCAGGTGCAGCGCGGGTTAGATACAGAGTAAAGCTCCCTCTACACTGTCCCATCAAACACTCCCAGGGCAGGTACAGCACGGGGTTAGATACAGAGTAAAGCTCCCTCTACACTGTCCCTTCAAACACTCCCAGGGCAGGTACAGCACGGGTTAGATACAGAGTTAAGCTCCCTCTACACTGTCCCATCAAACACTCCCAGGGCAGGTACAACATGGGTTAGATACAGAGTAAAGCTCCCTCTACACTGTCCCATCAAACACTCCCAGGGCAGGTACAGCACAGGTTAGATACAGAGTAAATCTCCCTCTACACTGTCCCATCAAACACTCCCAGGGCAGGTACAGCACAGGTTAGATACAGAGTAAAGCTCCCTCTACACTGTCCCATCAAACACTCCCAGGGCAGGTACAGCACGGGTTAGATACAGAGTAAAGCTCCCTCTACACTGTCCCGTCAAACACTCCCAGGGCAGGTACAGCACAGGGTTAGATACAGAGTTAAGCTCCCTCTACACTGTCCCATCAAACACTCCCAGGGCAGGTACAGCATGGGTTAGATACAGAGTAAAGCTCCCTCTACACTGTCCCATCAAACACTCCCAGGGCAGGTACAGCACAGGTTAGATACAGAGTAAAGCTCCCTCTACACTGTCCCATCAAACACTCCCAGGGCAGGTACAGCACAGGTTAGATACAGAGTAAAGCTCCCTCTACACTGTCCCATCAAACACTCCCAGGGCAGGTACAGCATGGGTTAGATACAGAGTAAAGCTCCCTCTACACTGTCCCATTTGTCCCACTCCATTGCTCTTTCCCCATATCCCAGTAAATGTTTTCCCTTCAAATATTTATCCAATTCTCTTTTGAAAGTTACTCTTGAATCTGCTTCCTCCACCCTTTCAGGCAGTGCATTTCAGATCATAATAACTCACTGGGTAAAGAAATGTTTCCTCATGATGACCTGTCTGCAGTGAAGCGCCTGTTTGAGTTTCTAACTGAGGCGAACTTCTCTTTCCCAGGAGGAGAGACGAGAGAAACTGGGGCACTTCTCATTAGAATAAAGCAGGATGAGAGGAGATGTGAGCGAGGTGTTTAATCTTGATCAACGACACCGACCAAAATATCAGAGAGACTCCCTGTCCTTCAGGACCTGTGTCCAGGGAAGAAGCTGATGGGTTTATCAGATCATCTTTGGGTTAAATATTGTGCTCGTGGAGCTGAGCCCCTAGTGTCAGCATTAAACACTCTCCAGTTGGGTACAGCACGGGTTAGACACAGAGTAAACCCATCAGCCGCTCCCCGACACATACCGAGGGACAGGGAGTGTCCGGGACAATGACATTTCTCACTCAATAAGGTATAAATTGATCCTGTACCTCTCCCCATTAATCCTGGGCTCCACACGGGGCGAATCCTGCTCCTGTTTCCCTTCCAGTAACCGGACTGAGCTGAGGGAGGTTGGTTGCTGGGCACTGCAGTGATGTCATAAAGCAGGGCCATTCAGCCCAGCTGGTCGTCTCCTTGACCCTTTAAATGTCGAGAGCCGGGACACCCTGTCTCCAAACACATCCCACCTGTTCATCCTGAGAATCCCCGGGGAAGGCCCAAGGCCCAGAGTGTGGAACACAACCAAGGGGGAAAGAGGAGGAGAACCAGGACACCCTTCAGCTCCACAATACAACAGAGGGACTTTGGCCTAGAAATTGGAGATCACTAAAAACCTGCCGGTGCCACCGTGGGCTGGAGTTAACGGCTGCCGAAATTGATGGCATTGGCAGGACCGGTAAATTGGTGTTGGTTGCTAATTAACATTAGCCCAGCACTAAACTTAACGTGTGTGGTGATTATTCTTTATGTTTAGTAAGAAGTATTGTGATTGGTTGTTTGTTTCCTGCCTTGGGATATATGCTGTAATCTCATTGGTAGTTGATGTCATGTATTTTTTTTTAAATACATGACATCAACTACCAATGAGATTACAGCATATATCCCAAGGCAGGAAACAAACAACCAATCACAATACTTCTTACTAAACATAAAGAATAATCACCACAACGTGCAAGGCCGTTTTCATGGCATTAGTCCCAGCAGGATGCCCCAAAGTAGCGTGGCCGTAGCGTCATTGCAGCAAGGATAGCTTTCTCTTAAAGCAAGGCTGTTATTTTAGAAAGCAGTGCGGTCCCTTAACGGGGTACTGCCTTCTAAAATGAGAAAAACCAAAATTAATTAAAAATAGGCAGTTTTTAGTTCTTACAGCGCAACTGCCTTCTGAAAATTCCCAAGTGGCAGTCTACAGCTTTTCATGCTGAATTGCGTTCCGAAACTAAAAAATGGGAAAAGTGCTATTCATTAACACAAATGGCTCAGCAAGCCAGGGAAGGGTCACCCAGGGTCTTGCATGCAGCACTCCAGCTTTGTGCAGGGGGTCAACACTGCAAGACAGGCCCTCCACCCACAGGGGCCACAGGAGGCTCTCCAGAAAGAAGGATGTGGGACCAGATCACCGAGGCCATCACTGCCACCTGGCTCCAGTGTCCAAAGTAGCTTCATGACCTTAGACCACTGATCAAGGTCAGTGAATGCATCTTCAAAAGCCATCTCCTACCAACTGCACCACAAGCCTCACACACTTCTCAATGCATGACTCCACCCCACCCCCATCACTCACCTACCAACAATCTGTACCAAACACGAGGCACACCTTCCATTCCTAACTTCACCTCACCCCCTTGGAGGAGATGGCGCTGGCCATTCTTGACAGGGGCATGGCTGAGCCCTTGGCCAGTGGCGGGGCTGAAAGGATGCAAAATGCTGGTATTGTCATACATTATCCTCCTTCTCGCATGCACCTCTTGCTTTCCCGTCCTTCCCTCACCACATCTTCACCCTTGTGCCTTTCTCATTTCACACACCCAAAAAATGCAGACTGCGCAGCTAGTGGCTGACCAGGAAGAGGGAGCAGAGAGTGAAGAAGAATAAAGGGCATCACTCAATTTCACACTCCCAGCCACCAACTCCTCAAGGTCAACCAGCAAGGCCATTTGCATTGTCCCCCACTGAAAGTCAGCAGCCTTCCACCAATCATGCTGCAGCCATTGGAGCAGGCAAAGGCACGAAGCGAATGCATAAGGGTGATGAGTTGATTTCTTGATGTCATATTGGATGGATAGATGTATAAAGTTGGATTGGAAAGTTAGCTCTGTGGTGGCTTTTACCTCAGCATTGTGGCCAAGAGGACGCTGTGGTCAGTAACAGAGGTAAGGTAAGGTGAGACCAATGTTGAAAGGGGAATTGGGTTTGTGGTCATAGAAACATAGAAGATAGGAACAGGAGTAGGCCATTCGGCCCCTCGAGCCTGCTCCGCCATTTCATGAGATCATGGCTGATCATCCAAATTCAGTACCCTGTCCCTGCTTTCTCCACATATCCCTTGATCCCTTTAGCCTTAAGAAATATATCTAACTCCTTCTTGAATATATTTAATGAATTGGCCTCAACTGTCTTCTGTGGTAGAGAATTCCACAGGTTCACCACTGTCTGGGTGAAGAAATTCCTCCTCATCTCAGTCCTAAATGGCTTACCCCTTATCTTTAGCCTATGACCCCTGGCCTGGACTCTGCCGCCATTGGGAACATCCTTCCTGCATCTAGTCTGTCTAGTCCTGTTAGAATTTTATCAGCTTCAATGAGATCCCCTCTCATTCTTCTAAACTCTAGCAATTATAAACCTAATCGACCCAATCACTCTTCATACGTCATACCTACCATCCCAGGTGTCAGTCTGGTGAATCTTTGCTGCACTCCCTCCATGGCAAGAACATCCTTCCTCAGATAAGGCGACCAAAACTGCACACAATACTCAAGGTGTGGTCTCACCAAGGCCCTGCACAACTGCAGCAAGACATCCTTGCTCCTGTACTCGAATCAGCACAGGGTTAGATACTGAGTAAAGCTCCCTCTACACCGTCCCATCAAACACTCCCAGGGCAGGGACAGCACGGGTTAGATACAGAGTAAAGCTCCCTCTACACTGTCCCATCAAACACTCCCAGGGCAGGTACAGCACGGGTTAGATACAGAGTAAAGCTCCCTCTACACTGTCCCATCAAACACTCCCAGGGCAGGTACAGCACAGGGTTAGATACAGAGTAAAGCTCCCTCTACACTGTCCCATGAAACACTCCCAGGGCAGGTACAGCACGGGTTAGATACAGAGTAAAGCTCCCTCTACACTGTCCCATCAAACACTCCCAGGGCAGGTACAGCACAGGGTTAGATACAGAGTAAAGCTCCCTCTACACTGTCCCATCAAACACTCCCAGGGCAGGTACAGCACAGGGTTAGATACAGAGTAAAGCTCCCTCTACACTGTCCCATGAAACACTCCCAGGGCAGGTACAGCACGGGTTAGATACAGAGACAAGCTCCCTCGACACTGTTCCATCAAACACTCCCAGGGCAGGTACAGCACGGGTTAGATACAGAGTTAAGCTCCCTCTACACTGTCCCATGAAACACTCCCAGGGCAGGTACAGCACGGGTTAGATACAGAGTAAAGCTCCCTCTAAACTGTCCCATCAAACACTCCCAGGGCAGGTACAGCACGGGTTAGATACAGAGTAAAGCTCCCTCCACACTGTCCCATCAAACACTCCCAGGGCAGGTACAGCACGGGTTAAATACAGAGTAAAGCTCCCTCTACACTGTCCCATCAAACACTCCCAGGGCAGGTACAACACTGGTTAGATACAGAGTAAAGCTCCTTCGACACTGTCCCATCAAACACTCCCAGGGCAGGTGCAGCACGGGTTAGATACAGAGTAAAGCTCCCTCTACACTGTCCCGTCAAACAGTCCCAGGGCAGGTACAGCACGGGTTAGATACAGAGTAAAGCTGCCTCTGCACTGTCCCATCAAACGCTTCCAGGGCAGGTACAGCACAGGGTTAGATACTGAGTAAAGCTCCCTCTACACTGTCCCATCAAACACTCCCAGGGCAGGTACAGCACGGGTTAGATACAGAGTAAAGCTCCCTCTACACTGTCCCATCAAATTCTCCCAGGGCAGATACAGCACGGGTTGATACAGAGTAAAGCTCCCTCTACACTGTCCCATCAAACACTCCCAGGGCAGGTACAGCACGGGTTCGATACAGAGTAAAGCTCCCTCTACACTGTCCCATCAAACACTCCCAGGGCAGGTACAGCACGGGTTAGATACAGAGTAAAGCTCCCTCTACACTGTCCCGTCAAACACTCCCAGGGCAGGTGCAGCACGGGTTAGATACAGAGTAAAGCTGCCTCTACGCTGTCCCATCAACACTCCCAGGGCAGGTACAGCACAGGGTTAGATACTGAGTAAAGCTGCCTCTACACTGTCCCATCAAACACTCCCAGGGCAGGTACAGCACGGGTTAGATACAGAGTAAAGCTCCCTCTACACTATCCCATCAAACACTCCCAGGGCAGGTACAGCACAGGTTGATACAGAGTAAAGCTCCCTCTGCACTGTCCCATCAAACACTCCCAGGGCAGGTGCAGCACGGGTTAGATACAGAGTTAAGCTCCCTCTACACTGTCCCATCAAACACTCCCAGGGCAGGTACAGCACGGGTTAGATACAGAGTAAAGCTACTTCGACACTGTCCCATCAAACACTCCCAGGGCAGGTAGAGCACGGGTTAGATACAGAGTAAAGCTCCCTCTACACTGTCCCATCAAACACTCACAGGGCAGGTACAGTACGGGTTAGATACAGAGTAAAGCTCCCTCTACACTGTCCCATCAAACACTCCCAGGGCAGGTACAGCACAGGTTAGATACAGAGTGAAGCTCCCTCTACACTGTCCCATCAAACACTCGCAGGGCAGGTACAGCATGGGTTAGATACAGAGTAAAGCTCCCTCTACACTGTCCCAGCAAACACTCCCAGGGCAGGTACAGCACGGGTTAGATACAGAGTAAAGCTCCCTCTACACTGTCCCATCAAACACTCCCAGGGCAGGTACAGCACGGGTTAGATACAGAGTAAAGCTCCCTCTGCATTGTCCCATCAAACACTCCCAGGGCAGGTACAGCACGGGTTAGATACAGAGTAAAGCTCCCTCTACACTGTCCCATCAAACACTCCCAGGGCAGGTACAGCACGGGTTAGATACAGAGTAAAGCTCCCTCTGCACTGTCCAATCAAACACTCCCAGGGCAGGTACAGCATGGGTTAGATACAGAGTAAATGCTGGAAATACTCAGCAGGTCCGGCTGTGGAGAGAGAAACAGAGTTAACGGTTCAGGTCTGGGACCCTTCGTCAGAACTGGAAAAAGCTGGAGATGGAACAGGTTTTTAAGCAGGGGCTGGGCAATAAATGCTGGCCTTTGCCAACGACACCCAGATCCCATAAACCAATAACGTGCTGGGGCAGGGAAAGGGGGGAGGGGAGGAAAGGACAAAAGGGAAGGTCTGTGATCGGATGGAAGGCGGGAGAGATTAGGAGATGGTGCGAGGCTAAAGGAGATGGTAATGGGACAAGTTAAGAAACAAAAGATGGCTCTCGATGAAGTGTAAATGGCTCTCCCATTGCCATCTCAATCAATTTTCTCCCTCTATTATTTTTTTAGTCATCCTTTGCAAGTCTCTGAGAAATTTCCCAATCTTCTGCCCTACCACTAATCTTCACAACATTGTATGCCTTTTCTTTCAATTTGATACCCTCCTTAACTTCCTTAGTTCATCCTTCTCAGAGTCTTTCTCACTGGAATATATCTTTGCTGAGAGTTATGAACTATCTCCTTAAAAGTCTGCCACTGCTTATCTACCGTCTTACCTTTCAATCTATTTTCCCAGTCCACTTTCACCAACTCTGTCTTCATACCCTTGTAATTGCCTTTATTTAAGTTTAAGACACTAGTTTCAGACCCAAGTTTCTCACAATCAAACTGAATGTGAAATTCGATCATGTTATGAGCAGGTTCCCTACAGGCGGTTATGAAGGCAACTGGTATGTTGGCCTTCGTAGCGAGAGGGTTCGAGAACAGGAACAAGGATGTCTTGCTACAGTTGTACAGGGCCTTGGTGAGACCACACCTTGAGTATTGTGTGCAGTTTTGGTCGCCTTATCTGAGGAAGGATATTCTTGCCATGGAAGGAGTGCAGCGAAGATTCGCCAGGCTGACACCCGGGATGGCAGGAATGACGTATGAGGAGAGATTGGGTCGATTGGGCTTGTACTCGCTGGAGTTTAGAAGAATGAGAGGGGATCTCATTGAAACTTATAAAATTCTAACAGGACTAGACAGACTAGATGCATGAAGGATGTTCCCGATGGTCGGGGAGTCCAGAACCAGGGGTCACAGTCTAAGGATAAGGGGTAAGCTATTTAGGACTGAGATGAGGAGGAATTTCTTCACCCAGAGAGTGGTGAACCTGTGGAATTCTCTACCACAGAGGGCGGTGGAGGCCAGTTCATTAAATATATTCAAGAAGGAGTTGGATATATTTCTTAAGGCTAAAGGGATCAAGGGATATGGGGAGAAGGCAGGGACAGGGTACTAAACTTGGATGATCAGCCATAATCTCATTGAATGGCGGAGCAGGCTCGAGGGGCCGAATGGCCTACTCCTGCTCCTATCTTCTGTGTTTCTAAGTAATTTTACATTAAGTTTGAGAGTGATGTAGTACAATCTGAAACTCAGGTCTTCAATCTAAACAGAGGAAACTACAAGGGTATGAGGGACAAGTTGGCCATGGTAGATTGGGAGACTACACTAAAAGGTATGAAGGTGGACATACAATGGCTAACATGCAAGGAAATAATGCATAATTTGCAACAAACATATATTCCTCTGGGGCATAAAAACTCAAAAGGAAAAGTGATCCAACCATGGCTAAAAGAAATTAAACTGAGTATTAAGTCAAAGGAAGAAGCTTATAAAGTTGCCAGGAAAAGCGGTCAGCCTGAGGATTGGGATCTTTTTAGAAATCAGCAAAGGGGGACCAAGAAATTGATAAAAGGGAAAATGGAATATGAGCACAAACTAGCGAAAATATAAAAACGGATTGTAAAAGCTTCTATAGGTATGTGAAAAGGTAAAGACTGGCGAAGGTAAATGTGGGTCCTTTACAGTCAGAGACGGGAGAATTTATAATGGGGAATGAGGAAATGGCAGAGAAATTAAATAAATACTTTGTTTCTGTCTTCACGGAGGAAGACACAAAAAACCTCCCAGAAATACGAGAAAACCAAGTGTGTGGCGAGAATGAGGAACTTAAAGAAATTATTATTTGTAAAAAAACAGTACTAGCAAAATTAATGGGACTAAAAGTCGATAAATCCCAAGGACCGGATGACCTACATCCTAGGGTTTTGAAAGAGGTGGCCATTGGGATAGTGGATGCATTGGTTGTCATCTTCCAAAATTCTATAGCTTCTGGAACGGTTCCTGCAGATTGGAGGATAGCAAATGTAACCCCGCTATTTAAGAAAGGAGGGAGAGGGGGAACTACAGACCTGTTAGCCTCACATCAGTAGTTGGGAAAATGCTGGGATCTATTATAAAGGATGCAATAACTGGGCACTTAGAAAGTAATAGTAAGATTGGGCAGAGTCAACCTGGATTTATGAAAGGGAAATCCTGTTTGACAAACCTATTGGAGTTCTTTGAGGATGTAACTAGTGGAATAGACAAAGGGGAACCGGTAGATGTGGTGTATTTGGATTTTCAGAAGGCCTTCGATAAGGTCCCACACAAGAGGTTGGTGAACAAAATTAGGGCACATGGAATTGGGGGTAATATACTAGCATGGATTGAGAACTGGTTAACAGACAGAAAACAAAGAGTAGGGATAAACGGGTCTTTTTCAGGATGGCAGGCTGTGACTAGTGGGGTACCACAAGGATCGGTGCTCGGGCCCCAGCTATTCACAATCTATATCAATGATTTGGATGAGGGGACTAAATGTAACATTTCCAAATTTGCTGATGATACAAAGCTAGGTGGCAGTGTCAGTTGTGAAGAGGATGTGAAGAGGCTTCAAGGGGATCTCGACAGGCTCAGTGAGTGGGCGAGAACACGGCAGATGGAATATAATGTGGATAAATGTGAAGTTATTCACTTTGGTAGAAAAAACAGAAAGGCAGAATATTTCCTAAATGGTGAAAGATTGGGGAATGCAGATGCTCAAAGGGACCTGGGTGTCCTTGTATATGAGTCACTGAAAGTGAATGTGCAGGTGCAGCAAGCCATTAGGAAGGCAAATGGTATGCTGGCCTTCATTACAAGAGGATTTGAGTACAGGAGTAAAGAAGTCTTCCTCCAATTATATAGGGCCTTGGTGAGAGCACACCTGGAGTACTGTGTACAATTGTGGTCTCCTTACCTAAGGAAGGATATACTTGCCATAGAGGGTGTGCAACGAAGGTTCACGAGATTGATTCCTGGGATGGCGGGACTGTCGCATGAGAAGAAATTGAGTAAACTAGGCCTGTATTCTCTTGAATTCAGAAGAATGAGAGGGGATCTCATTGAAGCATACACAATTATTACAGGGCTTGATAGGATGGATGCTGGGAGAATGTTTCCCTTGGCTGGGGAGTCTAGAACCAGGGGCCACAGCCTCAGGGTAAAATTCTCTACCCCAGAGGGCTGTGGAGGCTCAATCATTGGGTATATTCAAAACAGAAGCCGATAGATTTCTGACTAGTCAGGGCATCAAGGGATATGGCGATAGGGCCGGTGAATGGAGTTGAGGCAGAAGATCAGCCATGATCTCATTGAATGTCGGAGCAGGCTCGAAGGGCCGAATGGCCTACTCCTGCTCCTGTTTCTTATGTTCTTAAACCCTTATAAATCACTGGTTAGGCACCAGCTGGAGTATTGTGTCCAGTTCTGGGAACCACACTTTAGGAAGGATGTCAAGGCCTTGGAGAGGGTGCAGAGGAGATTTACCAGGATGGTTCCAGGGATGAGGGACTTCAGTTATGTGGAGAGACTGGAGAAGCTGGGGTTGTTATCCTTAGAGCAGAAGGTTAAGGAGAGATTTAATAGAGGCGTTCAAAATCATGAAGGGTTTGGATAGAGTAAATAAAGAGAAACTGTTTCCAGCGGCAGGAGGGTCGGTAACCAGAGGACACAGATTGAAGATAATCGGTAAAAGAACCAGAGGTGACATGAGGAAACAGTTTTTTACACAGCGAGTTGTTGTGATCTGGAACACGCTGCCTGAAAGGGCGGTGGAAGCAGATTCAATAGTAACTTTCAAAAGAGAATTGGATCGATACTTTAAGGGGAAAAATTTGCAGGGATATGAGGGAAGTGAGAATAATTGGAGAGCTCGTTCAAAGACTTCAAGGGTTAAGTTGCGAGGAGGGATTACACAAATTAGGATTGTATTCCCTAGAATTTAGAAAGTTAAGGGGTGATCTGATCGAAGTTTTCAGGATATTAAGGGGAACAGATAGGGTAGATAGAGAGAAACTATTTCCGCTGGTTGGGGATTCTAGGACTGGGGGCATAGTCTAAAAATTAGAGCCAGACCTTTCAGGAGTGAAATTAGGAAACACTTCTACACACAAAGGGTGGTAGAGGTTTCGAACTCTCTTCTGCAAACAGCAATTGATGCTCGATCAATTGTTAATTTTCAATCTGAGATTGATAGGTTTTTGTTAACCAAAGGTATTAAGGGATATGGGCCAAAGGCGGGTGCATGGAGTGAGGCTGCAGACCAGCCATGATCTCATTGAATGGCGGAACAGGCTCGAGGGACAGAATGGCCTCCTCCTGCACTGTATAGAAACATAGAAGATAGGAGCAGGAGTAGGCCATTCGGCCCCTCGAGCCTGCTCTGCCATTCAATGAGATCATGGCTGATCATCCAAACTCAGTACCCTGTCCTTGCTTTCTCCCCAGATCCCTTGATCCCTTTAGCCTTAAGAAATATATCTAACTCCTTCTTGAATATATTTAATGAATTGGCCTCAACTGCCTTCTGTGGTAGAGAATTCCACAGGTTCACCATTCTCTCGGTGAAGAAATTCCTCCTCATCTTTGTCCTAAATGGCTTACCCCTTTTCCTTAGACTGTGACCCCTTGCTCTGGACTCCCCGGCCATCGGGAACATCATTCCTGCATCTAGTCTGTGTAGTCCTCTTAGAATTTTATAAGTTTCAATGAGATCACCTCTCATTCTTCTAAACTCCAGCGAGTATAAGCCCAATCGACACAATCTCTCCTCATACGTCATTCCTGCCATCCCAGGTATTAGTCTGGCGAATCTTCGCTGCACTCCCTCCATGGCAAGAACATCCTTCCTCAGATAAGGCGACCAAAACTGCACACAATACTCAAGGTGTGGTCTCACCAAGGCCCTGTACAACTGCAGCAAGACATCCTTGCTCCTGTACTCAAACCCTCTCGCTACGAAGGCCAACATACCATTTGCCTTCTTAACCGCCTGCTGCACCTGCATGCTTACCTTCAGCGACTGGTGCACAAGGACACCCAGGTCTCTTTGCACTTCCCCTTCTCTCAATCTATTGCCGTTCAGATAATAATCTGCCTTCCTGTTTTTGACACCAAAGTGGATAACCTCACATTTATCCACATTATACTGCATCTGCCATGTTTCTGCCCAATCACCTAACCTGTCCAAATCATCCTGGAGTTTCTCGGCATCCTCCTCACAGCACACACGCCCACCCAGCTTTGTGTCGTCTGCAAACTTGGAGATATTACATCTAGTTCCCTCGTCTAGATCATTAATATATACTGTGAATAGCTGGGGTCCTAGCACCGATCACTGCGATATCGATCTAGAATTCTTTAAAATAGGCTTTGCTGACTCAGGAAACCTTACTTGCTTTGCTGTTTTTTGGCTGACTAAATAAAAGTGTTTTTTTGGCTGCAGGCAGGTATTTAATTGAGTTAGTTCAGGCTTGCTGTCAGTCCTGGCACTGATCCCGCCCCTTCCTGCACCTCATTGGCTGACACCGCTGTCAATCGAAACCACGAGGGGGAAGGGAGGGTGATTGACAGGTGGTGATTGGTGCAGGGGAAGGGAGGGTGATTGACAGGTGGTGATTGTTGAAGCGCCTGCCCGCGCTGTGATTGGTGCAGGGGAAGGTAAGTGGGCGTGTCCGGCCCGCGGGCCCACGTGGGGGAGTCCAAGGCTGGCTGGGGCGCATGCGCAGCCCGCCTCGCACCGTTGGGAAGCTTTTCAAATATTTTTTTTTCCGAAACGAATTGAAAACACTCATTAATTCCCCCAACCTCCTCCCCTCTAAAGTGCGATTATTATTATTGTTGTTTTTCCTCAATTGTGTGGGGTGTCTTTTTTTTTACCTTGCGGTGGCGCGCGCCGATCCAACCGACCCCTTTGGCGTTGCGTGCTGGCGTCAGCGCGTAATCGGAGGGGGGTGATTGACGCGAGCTGCCCGCCAATCAGGAGCGCGGAAAACGCTGGGAGGACCGGGCGGGCTGACGGTCCTCCAACCAATGGCGGCGCGGGACCTCGGTGGGCTCGCGCGCTGCTTTCCTGCTTTCATTGTCTGCAGGAGCTGTTAAAGGGAAGGGGAGGAGGGGGTGGAAAAAACTAGCTTGTGAGTGTTTATTCCTTTACATTACCTTTATTGCAAGGCTGGTCATCAACTACATTCATTTAAAAATAAGTGAACCTTTTCTCTTTTATCCAGAACAAAGAGCCCTGGTGCTGTGAACATTTTGGTGGGCAGCCACTTTTAAAGGGACAAAGACCAGCATTCTTCTTCCTCCTCTCTCTCTCTCTCTCTCGTGAGTATTTGTGGTCGGTGAGAGGGGGCGGGGGTGAGTCAAAGGGGACTGCGGCCCCTTTTCAACAAAAAAAATTGCTTGGCCATTTAAAGGGGAATGGGTGCTCCCCAGGTATTTAAAGGGGCAGTGCCTCTCTCTGTATCATGTAAGAGCAGGGAGGTTCTGCTTGAACTGTACAAAAACACCAGTTAGGCCACCGGCTAGAGTGCTGCGTGCAGTTCTGGTCGCCCCATTGCAGGAAAGATGTGACTGCTCGAGACGGGAGATTTACGAGGATGTTGCCAGGACTAGAGAATTTCAGCTACCAGGAAAGATTGAAACATAGAAACATAGAAGATAATCTACATCCTAGGGTACTTAAGGAAGTGGCCCTAGAAACAGTAGATGCATTGCTGGTCATCTTCCAAAAGTCGATAGACTCTGGAACAGTACCCAATGATTGGAGGGTAGCTAATGTTACCCCACTGTTCAAAAAAGGTGGTAGAGAGAAAACGGGGAATTACATCGGTAGTGGGGAAAATGCTAGAGTCCATTATAAAGGATGTAATAGCAGAGCACTTGGAAAACTTGGATCGGACAAAGTCAACATGGATTTACAAAAAGTAAATCGTGCTTGACTAATCTACTGGAATTTTTTGAGGATGTAACTGGTAAAATAGATAAGCGAGAACCACTGGATCTGGTGTATTTGGACTTTCAAAAGGCTTTCGATAAGGTCCCGCATAAGAGATAGAAACATAGAAGATAGGAGCAGGAGTAGGCCATTCAGCCCCTCGAGCCTGCTCCGCCATTCATAAGAACATAAGAAATAGGAGCAGGAGTAGGCCAATCGGCCCCTCGAGCCTGCACCGCCATTCAATAAGATCATGGCTGATCTGATCCTAACCGCCAATCCACTATCACAGAACCATCTCCTACATCTAACAGAATTAAACACACGAAATAGGAGCAGGATCAGGCTACACGGCCCCTGGGCCCACTCCGCTACCCACAGGGCCATGACCGATCCGAACCTAGACTCATGTCCAAATTCCTGCCCGCTCCCCGTAACCTTTAATTCCCTTTACTTCTAGGAAACTGTCTATTTCTGTTTTAAATTTATGTAATGATGTAGCTTCTACAGCTTTTTGGGGCAGCATATTCCATGGACCTACCACCCTCTGAGTGAAGTAGTTCCTCCTCATCTCAGTTTTGAAAGAGCAGCCCCTTATTCTAAGACTATGCCCCCTAGTTCTAGTTTCACCCATCGTCGGGAACATCTTCCCCGCTTCCACCCGATCCAACCCCTTCACAATCTTATATGTTTCAATAAGATCGCCTCTCATTCTTCTGAACTCCAATGAGTAGAGTTCCAATCTACTCAACCTCTCCTCATATGTCCATCCCCTCATCCCCGGGATTAACCGAGTGAACCTTCTTTGTACTGACTCGAGAGCAAGTATGTCCTTTCTTAAGTATGGTCACCAAAACTGTACGCAGTATTCCAGGTGCGGTCTCACCAATACCTTGTACAACTGAAGCAATACCTCCCTATTTTTATATTCTATCCCCCTAGCAATGAAAGCCAACATTCCATTGGCCTTCTTAATCACTTGCTGCACCTGCATACTAACCTTTTGAGTTTCGTGCACCAGGACCCCCAGATCCCTTTGTACTTCAGTACTTTCCAGTTTCTTGCCATTAAGATAATAACTTGCTCTACAATTTTTCCTGCCAAAGTGCATAACCTCACACTTTCCAGTATTGTATTCCATCTGCCAAATCTCTGCCCACTTACTTAGCCTGTCTATGTCCCCTTGAAGGTTTTTTATGTCCTCCTCACTCACTACTTTCCCCCCCATCTTAGTATCATCTGCAAACTTTGATATGTTACACTCGGTCCCCTCCTCCAAATCGTTAA
The DNA here is from genome assembly GCF_052327205.1 of Somniosus microcephalus. Lineage (NCBI taxonomy): Eukaryota > Metazoa > Chordata > Chondrichthyes > Squaliformes > Somniosidae > Somniosus > Somniosus microcephalus. The sequence continues at coordinate 15,169,566 of NW_028225179.1, forward strand.
TATAGATTGTAAAGAGTTGGGGACCCGGCACTGACCCCTGCGGAACACCACTAGTTACTGATTGCCAGTCTGAGAATGAACCATTTATCCCAACTCTCTGCCTTCTGTTAGATAGCCAATCCTCTATCCATGCCAGAATATTACCCCCAATCCTGTGATTTTTTATCTTAAGCAATAATCTTTTGTGTGGCACCTTGTCAAATGCCTTTTGGAAGTCTAAATACACTACGTCCACTGGTTCCCCCTTATCCACCCTATACGTTACTTCCTCAAAGAACTCCAGCAAATTTGTCAAACATGACTTCCCCTTCATAAAACCATGCTGAGTTTGTCCTATTAAATTATGATTATCCAAATGTCCTGTTACTGTCTCCTTAATAATGGACTCCAAAATTTTACCTACCACAGATGTTAGGCTAACCGGTCTATAGCTTCCAGCCTTCTGTCTACTGCCCTTTTTAAATAAGGGTGTTACATTAGCAGTTTCCCAGTCTGCCGGGACCTTTGCCGAGTCCAGGGAGTTTTGGAAAATTATTACCAATGCATCCATAATCCCTACCGCCACTTCCCTCAAGACCCTAGGATGTAAGCCATCAGGTCCAGGTGATTTATCCGCCTTGAGTCCCATTATATTACCGAGTACCACTTCCTTAGTGATTTTGATCGTGTTTAGCTCCTCCCCCCCCCTTTAGCCCCCTGTTTGTCCAGTGTTGGGATATTCTTAGTGTCTTCTACTGTAAAGACTGATGTAAAATATTCATTCAGTGTTTTTGCCATCTCCATATTTCCCACCATTAATTTCCCGGTCTCATCCTCTAAGGGACCAACATTTACTTTAGCCACCCTTTTTCTTTTTATATAACTATAAAAACTCTTACTATCTGTTTTTATATTTTTTGCTAATTTACTTTCATAATCTATCTTCCCTTTCTTAATCAATCTTTTTGTTATTTTTTGCTGTCTTTTAAAGTTTTCCCAATCCTCTATCCTCCCACTAGATTTGGCTACCTTATATGCCCTTGTTTTTAGTCGAATACTATCCTTAATTTCTTTACTTAGCCACGGATGGCTGTCTTTTCTTTTACACCCTTTTCTTCTCAGTGGAATATATTTTTTTTGGAAGTTGTAAAATAACTCCTTAAATGTACACCACTGATCATGTATCGTCTTACCCTTTAATCTATTTTCCCAATCCACTCTACTCAATTCCGTTCTCATACCTTCATAGTCTCCTTTATTCAAGCTTAGCACGCTTGTTTGAGATCCAACCTTCTCACCCTCTAATTGAATATGGAATTCAACCATGTTATGGTCACTCATTCCAAGGGGATCCTTTACTAGGACATTTTTAATTAATCCCGTCTCGTTACACAGGACCAGATCTAAGGTTGCTTGCCCCCTGGTCGGTTCAGTTACATACTGCTCAAGAAACCCATCCCTAATACACCCAATGAACTCATCCTCAAGGCAGACCTGCCCAATTTGATTTGTCCAATTAATATGATAGTTAAAATCCCCCATAATTATAGATGTTCCCTTATTACAAGCCTCAACTATTTCCTGATTGATACTCCGTCCAACAGCGTTGCCACTGTTCGGAGGCCTATAGACTACGCCCACTAGTGTTTTTTTCCCCTTATTATTCCTTACCTCCACCCAAACTGTTTCATTATCCAGATCTTTTGACCCAATATCATTTCTCTGTATTACAGTGATTCCTTCCTTTATTAACATAGCCACCCCACCTCCCCTTCCTTCCTGCCTGTCCTTCCTGATCGTTAAATAACCTGGTATGTTTAATTCCCAGGCATTGTCACCCTGCAGCCATGTTTCTGTAATGGCCACAAGATCATACCCATATGTAGTTATTTGTGCCATTAACTCGTCTATTTTGTTATGAATGCTACGTGCATTCAGATAGAGAACTTTCAAAGATGTTTTGTGACACTTAGTTCCTGCTTTTGCCCTTTTTATTACTTTACCTTTTACTCCATACCTTCTGCCCCTTCCTGACACGCTCTGGCTTTTAATTTCCCCACTGCTACCTAAATTGTCATTTGTATTATTTGCTTTCTAGGAACCCCCCCCCCCCCCCCCCACTAGTTAGTTTAAAGCCCTCTCTACAGCCCTAGTTATATGATCCGCCAGGACTCTAGTCCCAGCACTGGCCAAGTGAAGCCCGTCCCGACGGAACAGCTCCCTCCTGCCCCAGTACTGGTGCCAGTGTCCCAGGAAGCAAAACCCATTTCTCCCACACCAGTCTTTGAGCCACGCATTTAACTCTCTAATTTTATTTGTCCTAGCCAAATTCGCTCGTGGCTCAGGTAATAATCCAGAGATTATTACCCTTGTGGTTCTGCTTTTTAATTTGGCCCCTAGCTGCTCAAACTCCCTCAGCAGAACCTCCTTCCTTGTCCTATCTATGTCGTTGGTACCAACATGGACCACGACAACTGGATCCTTCCCCTCCCACTCCAAGTTTCTCTCCAGTCCAGAGGAGATGTCCTTAACCCTGGCACCGGGTAGGCAACACAGCCTTCTGGACTCTCGCTCTCGGCTGCAAAGAACTCTATCTATCCCCCTAACGATACTATCCCCTACCACTACAACATTTCTTTTAACTCCCCCCACTTGAATGGCCCCCTGCTCCACGGTGCTGTGGCCAGGTTGCTCATCCTCCCTGCAGTCCCTGCTCCTGTCCCCACAGGGAGTAAGAGCCTCGAACCTGTTGGACAAGTGCAAGGGCTGCGGCTCCTCCAACACTACCTCCTGGATCCCCGTACCTGCCTCACTTCTAGTCACACCATCCTGACCCTGGACTACATCTGCATTAATTAATCTAATTGGTGTGACTACCTCCTGATACACAGAGTCCAGGTAACTCTCCCCCTCCCTGATGTGTCTCAGTGTTTGAAGCTCGGACTCCAGCTCTTCAACACGGAGCCGGAATTCCTCGAGCAGCCAACACTTACTGCAAATGTGATCACCGTGAGCATCAATGGTGTTCACCAGCGCCCACATATTGCAGCAGCAACACATCACCTGATCTCCCATTCTATGTAATTAATTAAATTTATTAATATTATTATTAAATATCCTCTGCCCCGATTCTAGATGGTGTATATCACACCTTAGAAACTATAAACCAAAGAGATTTAAGCTTAAAAGGGAGAAATACTCACCAACCAATCACTTACCCGCTTTCTGGTGACGTCACACTTGGATTACTTTTTACCTCTCTCCTTCCAGACTGGAGATTGGTACACCTTACCTGATCTCTGGGACTTTTACAGCCCCGCTCTGCCGCTCAGTTTCCCGCCGATGCTGTGAGGCCTTACTTGGTCTCTGGGACTTTTATACCCCACTCTGCCGCTCAGGTTTCCCGCCGACGCTGTGAGGCCTTACCTGGTCTCTGGGACTTTTATACCCCACTCTGCCGCTCAGGTTTCCCGCCGACGCTGTGAGGCCTTACCTGGTCTCTGGGGCCTTTTATACCCCACTCTGCCGCTCGAGATTCCCGCTGATGCTGTGAGGCCTTACCTGGTCTCTGGGGCCTTTTATACCCCGCTCTGCCGCTCAGGTTTCCCGCCGACGCTGTGAGGCCTTACCTGGTCTCTGGGACTTTTATACCCCGCTCTGCCGCTCAGTTTCCCGCCGACGCTGTGAGGCCTTACCTGGTCTCTGGGACTTTTATACCCCGCTCTGCCGCTCAGGTTTCCCGCCGACGCTGTGAGGCTTTACCTGGTCTCTGGGGACTTTTATAGCCCCGCTCTGCCGCTCAGGTTTCCCGCCGACGCTGTGAGGCCTTACCTGGTCTCTGGGGACTTTTATAGCCCTGCTCTGCCGCTCGAGATTCCCGCCAACGCTGTGAGGCCTTACCTGGTCTCTGGGGACTTTTATAACACCGCTCTGCCACTCAGGTTTCCCGCCGATCATCCAAGTTCAGTACCCAGTCCCTGCCTTCTCCCCATACCCCTTGATCCCTTTAGCCTTAAGAAATATATCCAACTCCTTCTTGAATATATTTAATGAATTGGCCTCTACTTCCTTCTGTGGTAGAGAATTCCACAGGTTTACCACTCTCTGGGTGAAGAAATTCCTCCTAATTTCTGTCCTAAAAGGCCTACCCCTTATCCTTAGACTGTGACCCCTGGTTCTGGATTCCCTGATCATCGGGAACATCCTTCCTGCATCCAGTCTGTCCAGTCCTGCCAGAATTTTATAAGTTTCAATGAGATGCCCTCTCATTCTTCTAAACTCCAGCGAGTACAAGCCCAATCGACCCAATCTCTCCTCATACATCATTCCTGCCATCCCAGGTATCAGCCTGGTGAATCTTGGCTGGACTCCTTCCATGGCAAGAATATCCTTCCTCAGATAAGGCGACCAAAACTGTACACAATACTCAAGGTGTGGTCTCACCAAGGCCCTGCACAACTGCAGCAAGACATCCTTGTTCCTGTACTCAAACCCTCTCGCTATGAAGGCCAACATACCAGTTGCCTTCTTAACCGCCTGCTGCACCTGCATGCTTACCTTCAGCGACTGGTACACAAGGACACCCAGGTCTCGTTGCACTTCCCCTTCTCCCAATCTATTGCCGTTCAGATGATAATCTGCCTTCCTGTTTTTGACACCAAAGTGGATAACCTCGCATTTATCCACGTTATATTGCATCTGCCATGCTTCTGCCCAATCACCCAACCTGTCCAAATCATCCTGTAGTTTCTCGGCATCCTCCTCACAGCACACACGCCCACCCAGCTTTGTGTCGTCTGCAAATTTGGAGATATTACATCTAGTTCCCTTGTCTAGATCATTAATATATATTGTGAATAGCTGGGGTCCAAGGACTGATCCCTGCAATACCCCACTAGTCACTGGCTGCCACTCGGAAAAAGACCCGTTTATTCCAACTCTTTGCTTTCTATCTGCCAACCAGTTCTCTATCCAAGTCAATACCTTACCCCCCAATCCCATGTGCCTTAACTTTACACGCTAATCTCTTATATGGGACCTTATCAAAAGCCTTCTGAAAGTCCAAATACACCACATCCACTGGTTCGCCCTTACCTATTTTACTAGTTACATCCTCAAAAAATTCCAGTAGATTAGTCAAGCACGATTTATCTTTTGTAAATCCATGTTGACTTTGTCCGATCCTGTCACTGTTTTCCAAGTGCTCTGCTATTACATCTTTTATAATGGACTCCAGCATTTTCCCCACTACCGATGTCAGGCTTACCAGTCTGTAATTCCCCGTTTTCTCTCTACCACCTTTTTTTGAATAGTGGGGTAACATTAGCTACCCTCCAATCCATGGGTACTGTTCCAGATTCCATCGAAAACCCAGCAGCTTCTCCTCCATCTCCACTCCAGCTCAAACTGCTGCAACAAAAAGACCTACACAGGCGGCCAGGGACCGACTTCCGTCAGCCTGCAATAAAACTCTTCCCCACAGCCGCTGACTAATGGCGGCAGCAGCACCCACAATTCCCCGCGCCCCAGAAACCGCTCTATGCAACGTGCTGATTTCCCCGCTGAGAGTGCGCATGCTCCCCGGGGCCGTGGGCCATTCTGGGAGCCTGGCTCCTGTCCTTTGTCCTGAGTCAGACTTGGTGGAACCGGCTGAAGAAACCGGGAAGCGGCGGCTCGGATGGGGGAGGCACTGCACCCTGGGTTTCCTGGTGCCGGGGCCCTGGCCACACGTCCGCCGGGCCCAGCCGCTCTAATTCTGATTGAGTTTTTTGATGAGGTAACAGAGGGGGTTGATGAGGGCAATGCGGTTAACGAGGTGTACATGGATTTCCGAAAGGCGTTCGATAGCGTGTAAAGTTAAAGGCACATGGGATTGGGGGCAAGGTATTGACTTGGATAGAGAACTGGTTGGCAGATAGAAAGCAAAGAGTTGGAATAAACAGGTCTTTTTCCGAGTGGCAGGCAGTGACTGGTGGGGTACCGCAGGGATCGGTCCTTGGATCCCAGCTATTCACAATATATATTAATGATCTAGACAAGGGAACGAGATGTAATATCTCCAAGTTTGCAGATGACACAAAGCTGGGTGGGCGTGTGTGCTGTGAGGAGGATGTTGAGAAACTCCAGTATGATTTGGACAGGTTGGGTGATTGGGCAGAAGCATGGCAGATGCAATAATAACGTGGATAAATGTGAGGTTATCCACTTTGGTGTCAAAAACAGGAAGGCAGATTATTATCTGAATGGCAATAGATTGGGAGAAGGGGAAGTGCAACGAGACCTGGGTGTCCTTGTGCACCAGTCGCTGAAGGTAAGCATGCAGGTACAGCAGGCAGTTAAGAAGGCAAATGGTATGTTTGCCTTCGTAGCGAGAGGGTTCGAGTACAAGAACAAGGATGTCTTGCTGCAGTTGTGCAGGGCCTTGGTGAGACCACATCTTGAGTATTGTCTGCAGTTTTGTGCACCTTATCTGAAGAAGGATGTTCTTGCCATGGAAGGAGTGCAGCGAAGATTCACCAGGCTGACACCTGGGATGGCAGGAATGATGTATGAGGAGAGATTGGGTCGATTGGGCTTATACTCACTGGAGTTTAGAAGAATGAGAGGGGATCTCATTGAAACTTATAAAATTCTAACAGGACTACACAGACTAGATGCAGGAAGGATGTTCCCGATGGTCAGGAAGTCCAGAACCAGGGGCCACAGTCTAAGGATAAGGGGTAGGCCATTTAGGACAGAGATGAGGAGGAATTTCTTCACCCAGAGAGTGGTGAACCTGTGGAATTCTCTGCCACAGAAGGCAGTAGAGGCCAATTCATTAAATATATTCAAGAAGGAGTTAGATATATTTCTTAAGGCTAAAGGGATCAAGGGATATGGGGAGAAGGCAGGGACAGGGTACTGAATTTGGATGGTCAGCCATGATCTCGTTGAATGGCGGAGCAGGCTCGAGGGGCCGAATGGCCTACTCCTGCTCCTATCTTCTGTGTTTCTATGTGTCCCCAGGTATTTACAGGGGCAGTGCCTCTCTATCATGTAAGAGCAGGGAGGTTTTGCTTGAACTGTACAAAAACACCAGTTAGGTCACCGCGTGCAGCTCTGGTCGTCCCCATTGCAGGAAAGATGTGACTGCTCGAGACGGGAGATTTACGAGGATGTTGCCAGGACTAGAGAATTTCAGCTACAAGGAAAGATTGAATACATAGAAACATAGCAGATAGGAGCAGGAGTAGGCCATTCGGCCCCTCGAGCCTGCTCCGCCATTCAATGAGATCATGGCTGATCATCCAAACTCAGTACCCTGTTCCTGCCTTCTCCCCATATCCCTTGATCCCTTTAGCCTTAAGAAATATATCTAACTCCTTCTTGAATATATTTAATGAATTGGCCTCCACTGCCTTCTGTGGTAGAGAATTCCACAGGTTCACCACTCTCTGGGTGAAGAAATTCCTCCTCATTTCTGTCCTAAATGGCTTACCCCTTATCCTTAGACTGTGACCCCTGGTTCTGGACTCCCCGCCATCGGGAACATCCTTCCTGCATCTAGTCTGTCTCGTCCTGTTAGAATTTTATAAGTTTCAATGAGATCCCCTCTCATTCTTCTAAACTCCAGCGAGTATAAGCCCACTCGACCCAATCTCTCCTCATATGTCAGTGCCTCTCTATTTCTGTATCGTGTAAGAGCAGGGAGGTTCTGCTTGAACTGTACAAAAACACCAGTTAGGCCACCGCGTGCAGTTCTGGTCGCCCCATTGCAGGAAAGATGTGACTGCTCGAGACGGGAGATTTACGAGGATGTTGCCAGGACTAGAGAATTTCAGCTACCAGGAAAGATTGGATAGGCTGGGGTTGTTTTCTTTGGAACAGAGGAGGCTGAGGGGAGACCTGATTGAGGTGTATAAATTATGAGGGGCCGAGAGAGAGTGGATAGGAAGGACCTATTTCCCTTAGCAGACAGATCAATAACCAGGGGGCAGAGATTTAAAGTAATTGGTTGGAGGTTTCGAGGGGAGTTGAGGAGAATATTTTTCACCCAGAGGGTGGTGGGGGTCTGGAACTCACTGCCTGACAGGGTGGGAGAGGCAGAGACCCTCATCACATTTAAAAAGTACTTGGATATACACTTGAAGTGCTGTAACCTACAGGGCTACGGACCAAGTGCTGGAAAGTGGGATTAGGGAGGAGAGCTCTTTGTCGGCCAGCACGGACAAGATGGGCCGAATGGCCTCCTTCTGTGCTGTAAATATCTATAATTCTATGAATTGTAGTTAAAGGGACAGACACCCCACAAACTCCGTTCCCGAGCCACTGACTCCATCCCTGTCCCTAACATTTGTCTGAGGCTGAACATAGAAACATAGAAGATAGGAGCATTCGGCCCCTCGAGCCTGCTCCGCCATTTCATGAGATCATGGCTCATCATTCAAATTCAGTACCCTGTCCCTGCCTTCTCCCCATATCCCTTGATCCCTTTAGCCTTAAGAAATATATCCAACTCCTTCTTGAATATATTTAATGAATTGGCCTCCACTGCCTTCTGTGGTAGAGAATTCCACAGGTTCACCACTCTCTGGGTGAAGAAATTCCTCCTCATCTCAGTCCTAAATGGCTTACCCCTTATCCTTAGACTGTGATCCCTGGTTCTGGACTCCCCGGCCATCGGGAACATCCTTCCTACATCTAGTCTGTCTCGTCCTGTTAGAATGTTATAAGTTTCAATGAGATCCCCTCTCATTCTTCTAAACCCCAGTGAGTATAAGCCCAGTCGACCCTGTTAAATCTGGATATCTTTAGGTAGTGTGTCCTTCAAATAATCGACAGAGGCTGCAGATAACAAACAACAGGTGTTTACTGGATCAGGGCTGCTCTAAAACTAAACAGTACAGATCCCTACTCAGGGTTATATACAGGCGTGGTCACTGCCGGTACTACAGTATACAGGAGCTGTAAAAAGTAGTTCTCCCCTTAAAGGTACATACACTACAATTCCTCCCCTTTTAGATTAACAGTACCATAACATTCATTTAACAATTAACACTTTTAACATGCAACATTAACTGAAAATAGTCCATTTATAAATTCAGTCTTTGGGGCGGCTCCCTGATCCTTTCTGGATAGCGCCTTTCCTGAGTGTCTTGCTCTTGGTGCGGAGGCGATTCTGGCCCCCTGTCGTCGGTTGGTTCATCAGCTTCCGATACCACTGTTTTTGGGGTAGATGCTACCTGTATGTCGGGTTCATTACCAGGTACACGAGACATGGGGTTGACTCGTTCCTGTGACGCTAGGATCTGGTCGACATGGCGTCTCACAATGTTCTCCCCAACATCCACTGTGTACATTAGTGGCCCCTGCCGTGTGCATATCGTTCCTGGTTGCCATTTCTCTGTTCGGTAGTCGCGGGCCAAGACTGGTTCCCCTACATTGAAGCTCCTTGTCGGCTTCTCATTGATGTGCTGGAATTGCTTATTCTCAACATCTCTTCGTACATTTGGTCTGAGCAAATCCAAACGAGACCTTAACCTTCGGTTAAAGAACATCATGGCCGGGGTCTGGTTGGTAACTGCATGTGTCGCATTTCTGTAGGCTAACAGGAAATTGTCCACCTTATGCTGCAGTGGAATGTCGTCATCGCACATGGCCCTTACTGCCTTTTTAAAGGTTTGTAAGAACCTCTCAGCCAATCCATTTGTGGCTGGATGATACGGGGCGGATGTGTAATGCCTTACCCCATTCCTTTTCATAAATTTCCGAAACTCTTCGGACACAAACTGTGGTCTGTTATCAGAGCAAATCTGCTCTGGCAAGCCGTTCCTGGCAAATATGGTCCGTAGGACTGCAATCGTTTTCTCCGTGGTGGTGGACATTTTGATCACCTCAGGCCATTTCGAGTGCACATCCACGGCTATTAAAAACATTGAGTCCATGAATGGACCAGCAAAATCAATATGCACCCATTGCCATGGAGAGGAGGGTCACTCCCATGGGTGTAGAGGGGCATGTGGTGGTGCATTTTGTACCTTCTGGCATCCTGAGCAGCTCTTTGTCAGGTCCTCGATTTGCTGATCAATCCCCGGCCACCACACATAAGCCCTAGCAAGGCTTTTCATTTTCACCCCTCCCAGATGGCCTTTGTGAAGCTCATTGAGCACTCTCTCCCTTAACTTGGGTGGAATTACCACTCGGGATCCACACATCAAGGTCCCCTGGCATACTGACAGCTGTTCTCTTCTGGATGAGAATGCTGGCAACAGTGAGTCGCCATGTGTTGGCCATCCCTTCACCGTCAAATCATATACCCGAGACAGTGTCGGGTTATTTCGGGTCTCCTTCTCTATATCCGCATTAGTTACTGGCAAGCGTTCAATTATAGACGAATAAAATATTTCGACAGGGTCCACTGCTGGTGCTTCCTCCGCAGTAGGCAGTGGCAGGCATGATAGCCCATCAGCGTTTCCATGCTGTTTCGTGCCCTTATACTCTATTCCATATTGGTTCGCCCCTAGAAAAAGGGACCATCTTTGTAGCTGTTGCGCAGTCATCACCGGAATGCCCTTCTTTGGATTAAAGATGGAGACCAGTGGTTGGTGGTCAGTCAGCAAGGTGAACTTCTGCCCGTGCAGATAGTGGTTGAACTTTTTCACTCCCCACACTAGGCTGAGGGCCTCCCTGTCAATCTGGGCGTAGTTACGCTCGGCTGAGGTTAGTGACCGAGACGCAAAGGCTACTGGCCTCTCCAAGCCGTCCGGGAATTTGTGCGACAGCACCGCTCCAATACCATAGGGTGATGCATCACACGCCAACCGAATTGGTAGTGCTGGGTTGAAATGAGCCAACACCTCTTTTGATGTGATCAATTCTTTGCACTTCTGGAAAGCTCGTTTACATTCGTCATTCCACTTCCATGGTACCCCCGTTTGCAGTGGGGTGTTCAGTGGGTGTAGTACTGTAGACAAATTCGGCAAGAACTTATGGCAGTAGTTCACCAGCCCGAGGAACGACCTCAGTTGTGACACATTTTCCGGTGCTGGAGCCTTGACTACTGCCTCAATCTTTGCAGGGGACTTATGTAACCCCTCTTCATCAATAACGTGGCCACAATGTAAGGATTTCGGGAGCTTCTTTTAAACTGGTTTAAGGTAATCTACCTGGCCAGCAGTCCTTTTTGCTGCTGCACTATAAACCAATTTTAAAACAGCGGTTTCGAATCACTACCCCTCCTTTAGTTCTGAGTGGAGGAACTTATAATTAATGATATTAACGGAACACATGGTTTGGATGAGAGAAAAAAATATCAATCTTTATTAACTAAAAGAAACTACAATCACAATATCAAACTATCCCACACGAACACAGTAAAATTGTAAAACTATATATCAAGGGGGTACACACGGCAAAAACGAGGGATACAATGGCTACAATGTATTTGAACAATCTTAGCAATTCCCTTAAATCACCATCCCCCCTTAACTCCTGCTAGGTTGCCTTGTGTGGAGTCAGAAACTCTGCTGACATGTGGTCCAGCGAAGAGAGAGAGAGAGAGAGAGCTCACCTTATGATCCCAGGAAGTCAAGAGTCAAGAGAGCGAGCTGGCTGCTCAGCCTTTTTTTATACCTGGTGAGCCCCTCACATCCTGCCTTGCCAGGGCTGTGTGCAAAATTAACCCCAAAGCTGTGATAGGCTAACTCAAAGTGGTTAGATTGAGTGAATGTGATTTTCAGAGCTCCCTTTGCTGAAACAAAAGGGGGATACATCTGCTCTATAGTCCAGTACTGGGTGATTGGAAACCCATTTAAAGTTAACGCTTCCCATTCAAGGTGCAAACGTCTCTTCTGCAGTTTAGATGTCCTTTGGATCCACTCGACATACAAACAAATGCTAATAGCATTCAATTGCTTTGTAAACAAAGCATTGTCCTTGTCTTCATTGAACCGTACTTCCACACAGAAAGCTGCATTCCAAACCTCTCTTGTCATTCGGCCATGTGGTGTGACAGCCATTTTATCCCTGGAAATTTAAAAAGCACATTGCCCAGGGATACTTTAATCAAAAAACATGAATCTTCAGAACTGTAAATTATTGCGAATTCTTACAGCCCGCCCTTGGATACTTCCAGCTTGCTTGTAGTATCCTCTTGAAGAAATGAGCAATAATTTCTGACCCCCCACAAACAACCATCCCCTGTATTTACCTAATAGCTATCTGCCACTGATCCCCGTCCCGTCTATTCCCCTTAAATTCAAGAAAAAAACCATGGTACGGTAGGCATCTTACAGATACTTCAGTTTTCACTAAGGGGTCTCATACCCCTACACGCTTGTAAAATTATACAGTGTAAACCAAATTTACAATCACCTTTTTTTTTACATAAGTTATTACAAAATGTTGCAATCTTAGTTACACAATGTACTCAAAAATTATCGCAAGCACGGAGAGGGTCCTACACCTCTGCTCAACTTGGAGTTGTCACAAACTGGTCCCAAGCACGGAGAGGATCCGACGCCTCTGCTCAACTTGGGGCTGCAACACAAAATACAAAAAATCATTAAACAACATGCTTAAATGAACCCCGATCATCACGTGCCGATGATGGGTCGCGAAATTCGAGTGGGTATTGTTCCTCCCACTCGGGCAGTAAAAGTACCTTCCACCCCCCTTTGATCAGCTTAAACTTTAAAACAGGCAAAATGGATTTTGCGACCAGCCTGCTCCACCAGCCCCGAGCCGTTCCCTTGTCCCTTTGTGGAGGCGGGGTACCCCTCACGTTTAAAATTACCTTCCACAGACCGAGGCCAGGGAGTATGGGATCTCATGACTCCCAGTCCCTCCCCCTCCCGTCTTCCCTCGACTGGCTGCAGAAAATGATGTGTGCCTGTGTGGCGGCACTCCTGGCCCCACACTGATCCGGCCACCCACTCATCCTTCCCAGCCACACTTATCCTCTTGCCCGTGGGCCCCCGGGTGAGTTCCTCCCTCCCCCGACCGCACCCACGCGACTCTTGGGTCTCCCCCTCCTCTATACAATCATTCCTGGGCCATCACCACCCACCCCCGGGGAACGCGTCCCTATGACAAGGCGCCCGCGCTTCCCCATCGTGACTCCTCAACAGCGAGGTCTCCCGCATGTGAACTTCGGTCAGGAGAGTGCTGGGTTGGGGGCCATGCCCCACCCAGCTGGGGCCATCTCCTCCCCGTAGGAGGAGTAGGCAAATTCCTCCGGACTCTGTCCGTTTTTTCCCGACGATCGCTGCGGGGTCTCCTGGATTCGTCCAGTGGCGAGGTGATCCCCAACATTCCGCATCTTCATTCGATGTCCAGCTCGGGCTGGGCGAACATGGCTGCTTCATTTTCCAATCTCCTGCAAAACTTAAAAGGACATGCAGCCAGGTCTCACTGACCTGCTGCCTTAGGTGGAGACATGGTCGGGTCCCTCGACCTCGGACCAAAACACAAACATTCGGCACACATGTAAACTTAAACTCTTTAAACTTACTTAACAAACTAGTTAAATCAACACAGCTTAAAATACACCTTAAAGCAAGCTATATACACACACATAGGTATAATACAAATGCCGCCCGTCTCCGGACGGCCAGTCTAGTCTCTGGCACTGTCACAGATTGCTGCTGGCTGCAGCGAAGCTGGTCTGCCTCCTGTCTCTGGTCCCCGCAGCTTATGGCTGTTGAGTGGGGGCCTCTGTTCTCTGGCTTCTCCCTGGCTCGGGAGTCTGCCCTACTCCACTGTAAAGTGGGTGACCAGGCTTTCTTAGGCTGGGGCACCCGCTGAGACCTTCTGAGGGGTGTCTCTATGGGGGAAACTTTGGCTGGCGGACCCTGAGCTTGGGTCACAGCCCCAGCTGGCTGGGAACCTTCTCCCCCATGTCCAAATAGCCCGCACTGTATAATATATCTGGAAGCCTGCTGGTACAAATCTCTCTCTCCTGATCCAAAACCTGGTGTCAGCTCCCTCCCTATGTCTCCTACCACCCCATTGTCCACCCCTCCTCGCTGCCAGAGCTCCTCAAAACCCGGAGCTGTGGGCTGCTGTCTTGGGATCTCTAATTCCCTAGCCAGCCTTTCCCTGGGTGATGCCTGTGGGGTAGTTTGATTTGGGCTGCCAGTAAAATCCAGCTGACCTGCCTTCGGGCTGATCAGACAAATCATCCCCTTTGATGCATTTAAAGCCATGTTAAGGCTTTCTATCTCTGCACTACAGGGGCCATGATCTGCTTCCTCAAACCTTAGGGCGCAGGCCAGCTTATAAGCTGCCTTTGCTTCCCTAAACCTTTCCTCCTGCTCTCTCTTCACACCCTTCCTAACCCAGCCACCTATACCCCGATAGGTCAGCCTACACGCTGCTGCTAACATCCGCAGGGCTACCCACATACTGAAAACAACGAGAGAAACAAGAGCTGATGCTTTCTCTGGATCCAGACCACTTATTAAATCAAAAACTGCCTCCACTCCTACCTGGCTCGCCATTGTAAGGATTACGGGGGCTTCTTTTAAACTGGTTTAAAGCAATTTTCCTGGTCTTGCAGCCTTTGCCTGCACATCAGACCAATTCCAATAAAACCAATTTTAAAACAGCGGTTTCGAATCGCTACCCCTCCTTTAGTTCTGAGTGGAGGAACTTATAATGAATGATATTAAAATGGAACACGTGGTTTGGATGAGAGAAAAAAAATCAAGCTTTATTAACTAAAAGAAACTATAATCACAATATCAAACTATCCCACACGAACACAGTAAAATTGTAAAACTATATATCAAGGGGGTACACACGGCAAAAACGAGGGATACAATGGCTACAATGTATTTAAACAATCTTAGCAATTCCCTTAAATCACCATCCCCCCCCTTAACTCCTGCTAGGTTGCCTTGTTGAGAGTCAGAAAATCTCTGCTCACATGGTCCAGCGAAGAGAGAGAGAGAGAGAGAGAGAGACTCACCCTATGGTCCCAGGAAGTCAAGAGCCAAGAGCCAAGAGAGCGAGCTGGCTGCTCAGCCTTTTTTTTATACCTGGTGAGCCCCTCACATCCTGCCTTACAAGGGCTGTGTGCAAAATTAACCCCAAAGCTGTGATAGGCTAACTCAAAGTGGTTAGATTGAGTTAATGTGATTTTCAGAGCTCCCTTTGCTGAAACAAAAGGGAGGTACATCTGCTCTATAGTCCAGTACTGGGTGATTGGAAACCCATTCAAGATACAAAGAGTCTCTTCTGCACTTTAGGTGTATCCACTCGATATACAAACAAATGCTAATAGCATTCAATTGCTTTATAAACAAAGCAATGTCCTTTGTCTTCATTGAACCTTACTTCCAGACACAGAAAGCTGCATTCCAAACCTCTTTTGTCATTCGGCCATGTGGTGTGACAGCCATTTTATCCCTGGAAATTTAAAAAGCACATTGCCCAGGGATACTTTAATCAAAAAACATGAATCTTCAGAACTGTAAATTATTGCGAATTCTTGCAGTGCTGATATTGCTCACTAGCTGAAGATACGCCGAATATCAGCCTCTTGTACCTGTATACTCCGTTAAGTACTGCAAAGGTTATGATTTCTCGTGACTCGGGTCAGTTCTAGCTGGTGATAAGCCCATTTCAGGTCTAGCTTACTAAACACTGTCGAGCCGTTCATACCTTGGAGTATCTCATCAACGGTGGGGATTGGATATCGTTCCCTCATTATTGCCTGGTTTCCTCATCTCCTATCCAGGCATCACCTTACATTCTTATCCGCTTCTGTTACAATAACCACAGGATTTACCCATGGGGTGGCACATGTTACAGGTTCGATATTGTCCATGAGCCTCAATTGTTTTAATATGGCCTCTACTGCCCCCCTTAATTTGAATGGTATACGCCTGTGTGGCTGGGCCACAGGCTTCACTTGTGGGTCAATATACAAGCTGATCTGTTTTCTGTTCAGCCTTCCTACTCCCTGGAACACCTTTGGATACCGCTGTTCTAGTAGCTGTCTTACATCTACCACAGCTGAGACATCTGCGCCTATTTTTAAAACTCCCAGTTTCATGGCTGTCTCCCTTCCTAGCAACGGCTCTCCATGGCCTTTAACCACAATGAACTCTGCCTGCTCAGTTCTCTTACCTATTGTAATCCCACATGTGAATACACATTAAACTGACTGGTCGGCTAGAAGCATAAGAGAATAAGAACATAAGAACATAAGAAATAAGAGCAGTAGTAGGCCAATCGGCCCCTCGAGCCTGCTCCGCCATTCAATAAGATCATGGCTGATCTGATCCTAACCTCAAATCTTCTATCACTCTCCATCCCACCTGAAACCATGTGATCTCCTGGGAGAGGCGATAAACCAGGTAAAAAACCCAATGACCAATTTGGGAGAAAAAATCTGGGAAATTCCTCTCCGACCCATCTAGGCGATCGAAAATCTTCCAGGAGATCGCTCTGTCCCTATATTTTCTACAGAACTTACCTTCTGTAAAGGCGATCTCTACCCCAGCCAGGAACAGGAATAAAACCATCTCCTGAAATCTAACATAGAATTAGAACACAAGAAGTAGGAGCAGAACCAGGCTACACGGCCCCTGGGCCCGCTCCACTACCCACAGGGCCATGACCATTCCGAACCTAGACTCATGTCCAATTTCCTGCCCGATACCCATAACCCTTATTTCCCTTTACTTCTAGAAAACTATCTATTTCTGTTTTAAATTTATTTAATGATGTAACTTTCTCTCTGTCTTAGGTATATGTGACTGACACTTAATGTGTTCTGACATTAATACTTCCCATGTACTCTCATCTATCACATTACTAGTTGCACCCGAATCAATTAACATTCTCAGGTTTCCTCCCTCCACACAAAAGGTAAGTCTCTCTGTCAAGTTATTTCCAGTAACAGTAAATGCAAAAATCATTTTGTTCCGCTGCATTGTTCACACTGTGTTTCTTTTTACCCTTTGTGTGGCATACTTGGGAGAAATGATCCTTTTCCTTGCACTTATGACACATTTGTCCGCATGCGGGGCATTTTGGATCTCTACCCTTGTGGTCTGCGTGTCCACATCTGTAACATTTCCTTTCGTTCCTATCGCCATTTCCCTTTGGTTTCTCTGTCGAGCTTTTTGCATAATACCCTCTTTTCTGTGTAACACGACAAACAATATCTGTCTCCGCCTTCTCTGTACATGACATGGCTGATATCTGCTCCTCGACGTTTTCACATTGTGAGGCCAATTGTAATGTGCGGGCGAGCGTTAGACCTTGGCCTTCCTCTAGAAATTTTGTCCGCACATAGGCTGACGTGCACCTACTCAGGATAGCGTTTCTTATTTGATTATCCGCAGCCCCCCCAAAAGCACAGTCTTTAGCAGCCTGCCACAAGCGAGCAGCAAATTTTTGCACATTCTCACCTGTCTTCTGGGACAACTTATGAAAAGTCTGTCCAGCAAATGCTGCGCTGACCTGGGGCACGAAGTAGTGATTCAAATCACTAACCGCCGCCGTGTAGTCTGCTGGCTCTCCTGTGTCCGGTAGAGTCGAAAATATATCCTGGACATCTGGTCCTGCTAGGTGTAGAAGTAGAGATCTTCTCCTCTGCGTTGTGGCAGCTGTAGAGGTATCGTCTACAATGAGCCCTTTGCCATCGGCATTAAGCTCAAAAGATGTTAACCACCTCGTCCATCTTGGACCCAACATGGCTGGCTCGGCGAAGCATGCAAAATTTTGAATGCCGGTCTTCTCCATCCTAGTTAACTAAAACTTGGGCAACTACCTATCTAAAATGATTCCGTTCGTTATCCTCGTCGCCAATGATGTATGTATGCATTAAAGCATAGAATCAGGCAAACAGGCTTATAAATGCGATGTTCACTTTTATTGTGTAAAATGGCCGACTGCAGTTTTCCCGGGTAATTCCCATAATGCAATGCACATTACATTACATTATTGACTGGTGTCAAACTCGCAATCAATACACGACAGGGCCCTAGAGCCGGAATTTTTGTGCGTTGCCCTAGAGACGACTTCTTTGTGCGTGGCCCTAGAGACGACTTCTTTTTACAGGGCCCTAAAGCCGGCTGCTTTTTATCCGGCACTAGAGCCGGCTTCTTTTTGCGGGGCCCTAGAGCCGGCTTATTTGTGCGTTGCCCTAGAGCCGGCTGCTTTTTGTCCGGCACTAGAGCCGGCTTATTTGAGGGGGTCCCTAGAGCCGGATTCTTTGTGCGTTGCCCGAGAGCCAGCTTCATTGTGCAGAGCCCTAGAGCCGACTTCTTTGTGTGGGGCCCTAGAGCCGGCTGCTTTATGTCTGGCGCTAGAGCCGGCTTCTTTTTGCGGTACCCTAGAGCCAGCTTGTTTGTGCAGGGCCCTAGAGCCGGCCTCTTTGTGCAGGGCCCTCGTGCCAACTTCTTTGAGCGGCGCCCTAGAGCAAGCATTTTTCTGCTGTGCCTTGGAGCTAGCTTTATTTTGAGGGGCCCTAGAGCTGGCTTATTTGTGCGTGGCCTTCGAGCTGGCATCTTATGCGGTGCCCTAGACCCGGCTTCCTTGTGCAGCTCCCTAGAGCTGGCTTCTTTGTGTGGATCCCTAGAGCCAGCTTGTTTATGCGGGGCCCTAGATCCGGCTTCATTGTGTGGGGCCCTAGAGCTGGCTTCATTGTGCGGGAGCCTAGAGCCGGCTTCATTGTGCGTGGCCCTAGAGCTGGCTTCTTTGTGCGTGGCCCTAGAGCTGGCTTCATTGTGTGGGGCCCTAGAGCTGGCTTCATTGTGTGGGGCCCTAGAGCTGGCTTCATTGTGCGGGAGCCTAGAGCTGGCTTCTTTGTGTGGATCCCTAGAGCCAGCTTGTTTATGCGGGGCCCTAGAGCCGGCTTCATTGTGCGGGAGCCTAGAGCCGGCTTCATTGTGCGTGGCCCTAGAGCTGGCTTCTTTGTGCGTGGCCCTAGAGCTGGCTTCATTGTGTGGGGCCCTAGAGCTGGCTTCATTGTGTGGGGCCCTAGAGCTGGCTTCATTGTGTGGGGCCCTAGACCCGGCTTCCTTGTGCAGCTCCCTAGAGCTGGCTTCTTTGTGTGGATCCCTAGAGCCAGCTTGTTTATGCGGGGCCCTAGAGCCGGCTTCTTTGTGTGGGGCCCTAGAGCTGGCTTCATTGTGCGGGAGCCTAGAGCCGGCTTCATTGTGTGGGGCCCTAGAGCTGGCTTCATTGTGCGGGAGCCTAGAGCTGGCTTCTTTGTGTGGGGCCCTAGAGCTGGCTTCATTGTGCGGGAGCCTAGAGCTGGCTTCATTGTGTGGGGCCCTAGAGCTGGCTTCATTGTGCGGGAGCCTAGAGCTGGCTTCTTTGTGCGGGAGCCTAGAGCTGGCTTCTTTGTGTGGATCCCTAGAGC
Organism: Somniosus microcephalus; assembly: GCF_052327205.1. Classification (NCBI taxonomy): domain Eukaryota; kingdom Metazoa; phylum Chordata; class Chondrichthyes; order Squaliformes; family Somniosidae; genus Somniosus; species Somniosus microcephalus. The sequence continues at coordinate 15,188,902 of NW_028225179.1, forward strand.
CAGCTTGTTTATGCGGGGCCCTAGATCCAGCTTCATTGTGTGGATCCCTAGAGCCAGCTTGTTTATGTGGGGCCCAAGATCCGGCTTCTTTGTGTGGGGCCCTAGAGCTGGCTTCATTGTGCGGGAGCCTAGAGCTGGCTTCTTTGTGTGGGGCCCTAGAGCTGGCTTCATTGTGCGGGAGCCTAGAGCTGGCTTCTTTGTGCGTGGCCCTGGAGCTGGCTTCTTTGTGTGGGGCCCTAGAGCTGGCTTCTTTGTGTGGGGCCCTAGAGCTGGCTTCATTGTGCGGGAGCCTAGAGCTGGCTTCTTTGTGCGTGGCCCTGGAGCCAGCTTCTTTGTGCGTGGCCCTAGAGCCAGCTTCTTTGTGCGTGGCCCTAGAGCTGGCTTCATTGTGTGGGGCCCTAGAGCTGGCTTCATTGTGTGGGGCCCTAGAGCTGGCTTCTTTGTGTGGGGCCCTAGAGCTGGCTTCATTGTGTGGGGCCCTAGAGCTGGCTTCATTGTGTGGGGCCCTAGAGCTGGCTTCTTTGTGTGGGGCCCTAGAGCTGGCTTCATTGTGTGGGGCCCTAGAGCTGGCTTCATTGTGTGGGGCCCTAGAGCCGGCTTCTTTGTGTGGGGCCCTAGAGCCGGCTTCTTTGTGTGGGGCCCTAGAGCTGGCTTCATTGTGTGGATCCCTAGAGCCGGCTTCATTGTGCGGGAGCCTAGAGCCGGCTTCATTGTGTGGATCCCTAGAGCCAGCTTCATTGTGCGGGAGCCTAGAGCCGGCTTCTTTGTGCGTGGCCCTGGAGCCGGCTGCTTTGTGCGTGGCCCTAGAGCCGACTTCTTTGTGCGTGGCCCTAGAGCCGACTTCTTTGCATTTGGCCCTGGAGCCAGCTTCTTTGTGCAGGGCCTGAGTGCCGGCTACTTTGTGAGGGGCAGCAGAGATAGCTTCTTTTTGCAGCACCCTAGAGCCGGCTTCTTTGTGCGGGGCCCTAGAGCCGGCTGCTTTTTGTCCGGCACTAGAGCCAGGTTCTTTTTGCGGGGCACTAGAGCCGGCTTGTCTGTGCAGGGCCCTCGTGCCGGATCCTTTGTGCTTGGCCCTAGAGCCAGCATTTTGGTGCTGTGCCCTAGAGCCAGCTTCATTTTGAGGGGCTCTAGAGCTGGCTTATTTGTGCGGGGTCTTTGAGCCAGCATCTTCTTGTGGTGTCCTAGAGCCGGCTTCCTTGTGCAGCTCCCTAGAGCTGGCTTCTTTGTGCTTGGCCCTGGTACCAGCTTTTTTGTGCGGGGCCCTAGAGCTGACCTATTTCTGCGGGGCCCTAGAGTCGGCTGCATTGTGCGTGGTCCTAGAGCCGGCTTCTTTTTGCAGTGCCCTAAAGCCGGCTTCTTTTTGCGTGTCCCTAGAACCGGCTTATTTGTGTGGTGCCCTAGAGACATTTTATTTGTTTGGGGCCCTCGATCCGGCTTCTTTGTGAGGGGCCCTAGAGCTGGCTTTTTTGTTTGGAGCCCTACAGCCAGCTAATTTGAGTGGGGCCCTAGAGCAGGCTTCTCTGTGCGTGGCCCTAGAGCCGGCTTCTTTGTGCGGCACCCTAGAGCCATTTGATTTGTTTGGGGCCCTCGATCCGGCTTCTTTGTGAGGGGCCCTAGAGATGGCTTTGTTGTTTGGAGCACTACAGCCAGCTAATTTGAGTGGGGCCCTAGAGCCGGCTTCTCTGTGAGGGGCCCTTGAGCCAGCTTTTTCCTGCATGGCCCTAGAGCTGGCTTCTTTGTGCGGGGCCCTAGAGCCGGCTTCATTATGAGGGACCCTAGAGGCAGCTTCTTTGTGCGGCGCCCCAGAGCTGGCTTCTTTGTGCGGGGTCCTAGAGCTGGCTTGTTTTTGCTGCACCATAGAGCGCGCTGCTTTTTGTGGGTCCTTGAGCTGGCTACTTTGTGCAGTGCACCAGAGCTGTCTTATTTGTGTGGGTCCCTAGAGTCGGCCTCTTTGTGCAGTGCTCCACAATATCAGGCCCAGCGAACTCTCAACTCTCAGGCTGCAAAGTTTCTGCTTCATCTCATCCTTTAATGAATTTTACAATCAGAGTAAAGGGATATTTCCCCACATTCTTCAACTGCTCTCTGAACTTAGTCTGGGTCACGGCATAAATCCCAGTGTTTGTGCAGCAACTCAGCAGCTGTAGCATGAATCCCAGTTCCTGTACATAAACAGGTATAAATACAGACTCATCCCCCAAATACCACATCCGGCCCCATAGAGAGTGCACCACAAACACTGCCCATAACAGGATGAAGTTGCCGGAGATAACAAGCAGTAAAATGATGGATTTCCTGCGGCTCTCCATCTCTGGGTCTCTGGGACTCTCCCCACTGCTGGAGCCCCGGAGTCTCCTGCGGGCTCTGCTGGACACTAAAATGTATCTGACGGTGAGAGCATTGAGTAGCAGAATCACCACAAATGGGACCCCCGGGGTGAGAATATAATGAAGGAGCTCGATTGCTCCCCAGACCCGTGAATACTGAACATCATCTGTGACCACACAAAACCAGGGGTCGTTCAAAAGCCAATACTGATATGTGAACATAAAATACCAGGTGATGTTCTTTAAACCGCTCAGCACAGTCACTGTTCCCAGAACCACAGCCGCCGTTTTCTCGGTGCAATGTTTAGTTTTCAGCTTCTGGCAACAAATGGCCACAAATCGATCAAAGGTGAAAGTGACGGTGAACCAGACAGAACAGTCTGTGGCTGCGAACAGCAGGACAGCGTGGATATTACACACGGGGATAAAATACAGGAAATGAAACGTTTCCCTATAAACAATCGGAATGTGCCTCAATATCAGGTCGAGGATAACGACCAGTAGATCCGCCGTTGCCATGGCCACCAGGTAGCGAGTGACACATTTGGAGAGACCGCACTTTCCCCGAGACAGGATCACAATCGTCACTAAGTTCACTGTGAGGAAGTGAAATAAACAGGGAAATTATACATCAGGTTGGGATCAACGGCAGCAGTTTGATGGAATTCAAGGAGAAATCTGCAACTCATTAGTGACATTCAATTATAGAATATAATCCTTTGGAGCTGAATACAGGGTTTATTGTAAGAATAATCGGAAATACATTGTGGAATCAATAAATGAAATGGTAATACATACAATATGAAAGTAACAGATGTTTGATCAAGGAGATATTAAATGAGAGATCTACCTTTAGCCCAGCAGACAAAACCACTGCCCGAGGTACCAGGGACACAAAGGACCAGAACTTTTCAGGAAGCCTTCATGTCCCGCGATCAGTCAGCATTTGGAATGGTACCATTTGCTTCTGTGCCCCTGTGTTAGGGGAGCGGGAAATCCCGCTTGGATTTCTGCTCCTGATTAGAATATCCATTATATTTAGAACAGAAAATGAATGCAACAGCAAATAAAGAAACTGCAAGCTTGACATGCATTAATTACAGGCAATTGTCTGTATAATGTACGGATGTATTATGCAAGTGCTAAGATAATAAATACAAGTGCACTGCAGTTATAAAGATATGTAGGCTATCAGATCTGTTTTAAAGATTGAGTTTTCTGCATTTTTGCTGAAATACACAAATTTAGCTAATTTAAAGGAAGATTTGCCAAGTAACATTGCAAATAATGGAATCTGAATTAAAGTAAATAGTGAGGAATGACCAGGTAATGTCCCAATAAATGCATTTATCAACATCGAAATTGGACGATTTATCCCACAGGCAAAGTGCCGCCGAATGCTGTTGTAAAGTATCTAAACACAAATGGATGAGATTTATCCTTGTACTTTTTCACTTGTTGTTTACAACATGTGTAGAGAACATAAGACGAGAAGATATCAAAGGATTTTCTTATCCTCAGTACTTCTGTTACATTCAGCGGGGATTGATTATCCTGAAGTACAGCAGGAGGCAATAGAGAATCACTCTGGGTCTCGCTGACAGATCCACTGAACTGTGACAGACGGGCATGGGATCCAATTGTGAATTCAAAACAATGATTAGAAATAAATGTAATGAAATCTGGCTAAATGAACGTTTTGTGAGAATGTAAATTATCCTTGTAATCGTACTTTAATCATCAGAAGCAGTGCCAGTAATGCAGAACTGGATAGGGTGGAAAAGGAGACATTGACTAGAACTGAATGATTAGTGGATATTTCATGCACTTAATGAGGTGGATGTGATCTTCCAGAATTTGTTCCTGTGACTCTGTGAGGAAGCATACTGAGCATTAGGTGAATAGATGAAAACTAAAGCAAAGGACTGCGGGTACTGGAAATACTCAGCGGGTCAGGCAGCATCTGTGGAGAGAGAGAAACTGAGTTAATGTTTCAGGTCGATGGGTTTTCGACATTAGGTGAAAAGCCTCCTAAACCAAGAAACATTCTTCTGACCTGTTACAAATGTTCAGTGTAGATAGCAGACTGAAATAATATAGAGTCACGCCTAATAAATTTGCTTGAGTTGAATACAGAAAATTTGAATCTTGGTAACACGATATCACCTGCAGAATCAATAGCTGACAGCAGCCCGGATGGGATAGGGAATGACAAAGAGAAAAACACAGTTAATCATGTGAAAACAAAGTCAGTTGGTTAGCGCCTCCCCTTAGTGCCCACCACCCCCACCCCCTGGCGCTAACAGGATGCTAGAAAATTAGCACCCGAGCGCAGCTATTTTAGTGCCGCTCGCGAAATTGACCAGTCATTTTACGCTGTCGCTATTTATACCACCACGAGCTCCTGTGCCCGCAGATCGTGATGTCAGTTGAGGGCGAAACGCCCCGGTAGGGCCCCGGGCCGGATATTGATTCTTAGCACCTGCCGCTAGGAGCGACAGGTAGAGGGGAACGTTTTCAAGTCGGGAAGGGGCGGGGGGAGTGCTATTTAAAGGCGGCTGCTTCCTGCCTTTTCTGTCGCCGAAATTTTTGGTACATGCAACTTGAGAGCGAGGGAGATGTCTGGAGAGAATCGTCGCTGACCAAAGGAGTTTTGTGTTCTGAGCACCATTTTGGAGATTCATTTTTATTTCATCCTCCTTCGAAGAATGTTTAGAAGCTTCGATGGGGCTGCACTAACTCGGGGCCTCGCCGTCGTCCAGCTTCACCTTCGGAGGCAGCAGAGACACAGAGAGAGTGGCAAACGTGTCCAGAAGGAGGAGGGCCAACACGCCTTTGCACAGGAGACCTCACCCTCCCAGGGTATGCAGGGAGCAATTCCCCTCCTTTATCCATTTGTCTGAGGAGCAGTGTTTCCAAAGGCTGTGCTTCTGCAAGGAGTTGGTCACTCAGCTCTGCCAGCTCCTGCAATCAGAACTGCAGCCTCAGCTCAGGACCAGGCCACCTCTGTCGGTGGCAGTGAAGGTTACAGTGTCTCTGAATTTCTTAGTCAGCTGTTTCCTTTCAGGCTTCTACTGGGGACACAGTGAATATCTCCCAATTCGCTGATCATTGTGGCATCCAGGAGGTGACAAATTCCTTGTATCAGAGGAGAGGCCAGTACATCTCTCCCCATGTCCCGGGACAAACAGCGCAAATGCACATGGTTCAGGGCGCCATTGACTGCACGCATGTGGCATTGTGGGCACCTCATGAGAATGCAGAGGTGTTCCAAAACCAGAAGGGCTTCCACTCTCTGAATGTCCAGTTGGTCTAGAACCACAGACAGCTCATACTCCACCTCAATGCCTGCTATCCTGGCAGCTGCCACGATACTTTTATCCTGCGCCAGACCAGTGTCGCACACCTCTTCCAACTATCGTGTCAACCTATTGGATGGCTCCTCGGGGACAAGGGTTATCCACTCTGCACCTGGCTGATGACACCGCTCCATACCCCCAATTTCCCTGCCGAGTTGCAATACAATGAGAGCCATAGCGCCACCAGGAACCTCATAGAGCAGACGATCGGCGTCTTGAACCAATGGTCCGGTGTCTGGACCACTCAGGGGGAGCCCTGCAGTATTCTCCCAAGTAAGTCTCCCTCTTCATTGTTGTGTGCTGCATGCTTCATAACATTGCAATCATGAGTACCCAGCCATTGCCACCAGAGATTGGTGCCTCACCTGAGGCGGAGGAGGGTGAGGGAGAGGAGGAGGAGGCGGATGAAGAGAAGGATCAGCAGCTCCAACGTGGGAGGGAGGCGCAGAAAGTTTCCACTGCAAGGGCAGCCTGTGAATGGCTCATAAGACACCGATTCTAACCCTTTATAGAGAAGATGGCTTCCGGGATGAGGAAGCACATCATTGCAGCTTTGTCCAACAATAGTGGGTGTGGGATGCTTTCAATGAGTCAAATCAGAAAGATATAAATTAATAATAAAAAAAATATATTTATGTTACAAACTCTCTGTCATTTATTCAGGACAAAACAATTAGAAGCAAACCCAACAAATCATGAACGAACAAAACTCGTTCTCACAACATGGAGATAAACGGCAAAACAGTCAAAAAATAGACTGTAATAGCAACAAGCTACAACTTTCCCACAAACATTCCCCCGATTAATTTACAGATTCTACTGTTGGGCCTTCGAGGGTAATCTCCATCCCCTGTGCACTTCCCCCCTTCCCACCCTACTGCTTCTCGTAATGTGGCCCCAGTGGCTGCAACAATGCTGGCCGAAGGCTGCTGTATGCTGGATCCAGAGATTGCCTTGAAGGTCGCCCTCGACTAGCTCTGGGCCTGGAGGGCATGGAGGGTCCGGCTGCAGACTGCACCAACTCTGCATGTGCGGCAGCAGTTTGAGATGGCTGTATTACAGGCCGTGCAAAGTGCAATGTGGAAGTGGTGGGAGCAGGAAATCTGTCATCCTGATAGAGGACAGCACCTTCCTACTCGACAAATACGCTGTCACTCCCACAGGGCAGAACTTTAGCACCTGGAGCAATCTGCTGGTGCAAAGATTTCTGGCCTGCTGCAATACTGTGAGATCCCCGGGGGACTATGGGCGACCCAGCGAGGATGGCAGCAGTCAGTACTTGCGTGACATAAATCTGAGACTGCATGAGAGCAGTCCGAGACTAGATGGCACGAGTCAATGACTGAATTGCAGCACTATCTCCTTGCGTTGCGTTGGCCTGTGCTGCAATGGATCGTGCCTCCCCATCCATTACATAAGGCTCTGGTCCACCACAGTCTCCCTGCAATTCAACCATCTTCTGCAATGACGCAAGCATGGGTTCAAGGGTTTGTGCTGGTGGTGGACTCCTCCAAGCTCCTAGCCATTCCATCCATGCTGTCGGGCACACTTGGCATTGCACTCATCAGCTCACTGTGCATTCTCAAAGCCTGGGTATTCATGGCCACAAAGTCGAGGTCCTCATCGAGTCCTGTGCAGCAGAACCTGCTCGCCTACTCAAAAACCGGGGAGATTGCCCATGCGCTTCCCTACTCACATGGCATTGTTGCAGCCCGCTGCGACCAGGAGCTACGCCTTCATCGGACCCTAACACCCTGCTCTGCCTCGGGTAGGCATGGCCCCAGTGACTGGTGTGTCACACTTGGAAGACGCAGGCAGTGAGGCTCCGGCTTCCTCTTCCTCCTCTTCTGGGGCATCGCTGCAACTGGCAGGCTGAGGGACAGGCTGGTCTGCTGGTGGTTCATTATCAGAAACCAGGTAGGTACAAAAGTGACTTTAGCGTGAGGGCAGCGGGGCTGGAATGGAGTAAGGACTGGAGACAGTCAGTTGGATTGAAAGTGTAAATGGTTGGTGTTGTGAGGGAGAAGTGGAATGAGACGGAGAGAAAGCTGATGAACATAACATTGTTCTCCCAGGGGTTCGACCTCCCCAGTGCCCACGACACCTATGACCTGGCTGTGAGTGATCCTGTGCGCTCAGTCCTCCAAGTCAGTCAGGGGATGTTGGTCTGCCGGTCCTCCTCCCACACATTGCTGCTCCCGTCTGTTATGAGAGAGCCTGGCCTGCAAGATGAAGGACAGCGTGTGTGTGAGTGTGCAGGCATGTGTTTGGCAGATGTGCCTACCATAGTTGAATAGTTGTTATTGTGTGCAGCCATGTGTTTGGCAAATGTGCCTACCATAGGTGAATGGACGTTAATGTGTGCAAGGTGTGGGATGTGCTTGTGGGTTTTATGAGATGGCCATAGGTCTTGGATGAGTGTTGGGCATTTGGGTTTGTAAACCCTCTGGACACAGAATGAAGTTGAGATGGAGGGATGTAGAGGTATTGGAAAGCAGGTACTCACCCTAAAGACCCGAGTGAGTTCATTGAACTTTTTCCAACATTGGGGGTGAATCCTCGGCATCAGGCTCCTCGAGGAGACGTGCTGAGCCATCTCCTTCCACATCCTTCTAAACTCCTGGGGCAATGACCTCCTGCCAATCTCAGGGACCAGCACTGCCAATCGCTGTTCCACAGCGCCAACCAGAGCCACCAATGCCTTGTCACTGAAGTGCCCAGCTCTTTCTCTTGGCCTCTCCATTACTTAGAATTAATAACTGGACATAGATCCTTACTAGGAACACCAACAGCAGTGAGGAGGTGGTAGTACATATTTTCTATATCACAACATAATCCTAATATCCTAAACACTTCACCCCAATCCATGTCTTCCCTTCTGTGAGTGCCTGGTGGTCTTTGTGCTGGGGGCAGCGCGCTGACTGTATGAGGTGACAAAGTGAAGGGAGCTCCTTATTTAGAGCAGAGGGAAATCCCCAATTGACATCATTAGGCCTCACTGTAACTGGCATTAGGAGATAGGAGCAGGAGTAGGCCATTCGGCCCCTCGAGCCTGCTCCGCCATTCAATGAGATCATGGCTGATCATCCAAATTCAGTACCCTGTCCCTGCCTTCTCCCCATATCCCTTCATCCCTTTAGCCTCCAGAAATATATCCAACTCTTTCTTGAATATATTTAATGAACTGGCCTCCACCGCCCTCTGTGGTAGAGAATTCCACAGGTTCACCACTCTCTGGGTGAAGAAATTCCTCCTCATTTCAGTCATAAATGGCTTATCCCTTATCCTTAGATTATGACCCCTGGTTCTGGACTCCCCGACCATCAGAAACATCCTTCCTGCATCTAGTCTGTCCGGGCCTGACAGAATTTTATAGGTTTCGCTCAGATGAATTACAGTCATTGAACAAACAGACTCCTTGAACCATTGTCACCAGAATACTTTTCTGCAGCACAATCTAGCTCACCTTATAGTACACAGTTTTTAATTAAAAGTGAGCGAATGCTCAATATTTCACCCGCCCCTAAACATAAGAATATAAGAATTAGTAGCAGGTGCAGGCCATACGGCCCTTCGAGCCTTCATTGAATGAGATCATGGCTGTTCTTCGACCTCAAAACCACATTGCACCCACCTGCACCCCACCCCCATATCTCTTGATCACTTTGGAGTCCAAAAATAAGAGTAAAGAACAGAGAGAAAGGAGTTTCTCGTCCTGTATTGATCTAAAGCTGAGAACAAAAAATGAGAAAGTGACAGAAAAGCGAAGGAATGTGTCCCTGTGGTGCACTGGGTTGCAAACTCTAGGTGGGAAGAGCTAGGAGTGAGCAGGTGCTGCTGGTTGCCTGATTGCTGTAGGGATTTGGAGTGTGCTTGTAAGAAGTTGGTGGTGGCTTTTTCATTTCTTTCAGGTTTTAGGGGCTTTTTGTCCCATAAACAGCAGCGAGGGGTCCGGAGTGCCGGGATCCTCAGAGGACGTTGTTCCCAAGCTGAATTTAATCAGGGGAAATACAGTGGTTGGAAGGGAGAGAAAAAGGCCCAAAAATTTGGGTAGGGAACCTAGGAGACTTGGAAAAGAAAACACGGTGATGATGCAGTGCGAGGATAAGGAGATACGAGCTTGGGATGTTACCCAAATGGTACATGAGGACTGTGGTGAGGGAAGATGCTTTGCCTGTCGACCAAAGCCAAATGTTGGATTCGAGGTGACAGTCAGTGGCCGAGAGGAGGTGGAAAGACTTTTACTCAGTTTGAAAATTGATAAGTTCTTGGAGGTGGCTCTGCTATTTTCAGAAGAGGTGCTTGTCTTGTTCTTAAATTTGCAACTTTATATTGAGGACAATGTGCTAAACAACACTTTGAAGTCGTCGGACGTTAAAATTTGCTTGGCAATAAAGATAATTTACTATCCAGGAACACGGGTAGCAGATGGAACCCGTTACGTAAAGGTGCAGTTCCCAGAGGGGGTGAAGTCAATACCTTACAGCACGAAATTCGAGACAATGGAAGGAATGCAGTAATTCCGAGTATGGCATGATAACCAAGTGAAAGTTTGTTATTATTGTCTTGGACACGACCATGCTGTAAGAAACTTTCCTGACATATACTGTGAAAATTGCAGCGAGCCGGGACACATTGCTCGGAGCTGCAAGGCCCGCTGTGAGTGTGAGGCAGAAGGAAGCTCTATGAGCGCCGAAGGGATGGGAGAAGGAGCAGGAGGTGTGAGGGAAATGGTCGGAGGAGCGGAGCAGTCGGAGGACACAGCCGTTGAATTGAAAGAGAAAAGAGCGCCAGAAGAGGCAGATTATTGCAGAGCAGAGAACAGGTTGGAGATGCTGGAAAACACACCAAGTACAGAGGAAAAAATCAAAGACAGCAGATGGCAGCACAGGTCGAGTAGAGAATCGAGCCATAATACGGTTCAGCTCTCCCTAAAGGATCTGGTTTCCATGGGGGGGGGCGCCGGAGAAGAGTCGGGAGTGGGGTGCCTGGTAAATGTAAGAACTCCAAAGAATGATGGAGAGTCGGACATCTTGGTGAGCAGGACTGGGCAAGACAAGGAGATGGTGCAATAGGCAGGAGCCTTAAAGGGGCAGCAGGATGGGAGGGGCGAGTCAAAAACGCCAGAAGGGAGCAATATAGGTGTGCCATTGTCCCAGAGAGCGAAGGATCAGGGAGCACTGGTCAGCGGTGGAGATGAAGTCGAAGGGAGCGGCACTGTTGGAGAAACCGCGATAGGAGGAAGGCGCTCTATGGGAGATGATGTATTTGATGGGGAACAGGATTATGTGTCTGACGTGGAGCAGGAACAGAGGGTTATAGAAGAGCTGGAGACTGAGGAAGCAGAGTGGGACAGAGACATGGAGGTGGGAGATGGGGTGGCATCGTGTGGAAAGGGAAAGTTTAGTGAGGGTCGGAAGGAGGGACATGGGGCAGCTCCTTGCCCCAAACCTAATGCAAGGAAGGTGCAAACAGGAGGTAAAAAAGAGCCGGAGGCTGCAGGAAAAAGCAACAGCTGGCCGAAAATTTGGAAAGAAGCATGAGAGGAGGGAAGGGCCAGCGATTAAATGATGCGGAGATTATGAGGCATACTTCCCTTATTCAGAACCATGATTACCTTGGTCTTGATTAATGTGAACGGACTGAGAGGTGAGAAGAAAGTGCAGCAGTTGTTGCAGTGTTTTAAAGGCACTGACTTGTTGAGTCTGCGAGAAACCTTCTGGGAAGAGGATATCCTAGAAAATGTTCAGAAGGTTTGGAAGGGAGAGGTGTTTGCAAATTGTGCAAACAATAGCCGAAGAGGGCTGCCTGTTTTGGTGAGTCTATCCATAGAAGAGAATGTTGTCTTGGTGGGCAAGGACACTGAGGGGAGATTTTTATGGCTAAGGGTAAGAATGGAGAATTTAATTTTGATCACTAATATCTGTGCACCGAATGACCATTGCAAGCGTCGCGAGTTTTTTCGCGGGTTATTCAGTGAAGTTGCAGAGGTGGAAAATCCTTGTATAGTGGGGGATTTTAATGTATTGTTATCTCGGATGGACATTGCAGCCCAGGTGACATTTAAGGATGATAACTCCAGAGGGATGATTGTAAAAAGAATGGCAAATTTAAATTTGAGAGACTTATGGAGGGACTGGAACCCCATAAAAAGGGAGTTCTCCAGAACAGGTTGGGTGGGTGATATTTTAAAACAGAGCTGAATCGATTGTGTGTTAATATGGGAAGGGGTAGGTTCTGCGGTCATGGAGATTTATTACAAAAACGTATCTTTAAGTGACCACTCGGCTTTGTTTCTTAGAATTAGGAACAGCAGAGTTAAGATCGGTCCAGGGGTGTGGATTTTAAACAATGAATACGTGAAAAAAATTGCTAATAAAGAAGGGATTTTAAATATAATAAAAAATGCAAAGAATGAACCTTTGTTCCTGAAAGAAAGAAAGGTTTGGTGGGACAATATCAAATATGAGGTAAAGGTTTTTCAGTAGGTTTTGGGAAAAAAGAGAGCGGCCGCTAACCGGTGTGAAGAAGACAATATAAAGAAAAGGTTTATGGATGTCTGTAAAGCAGTTGACGGAGGGGATAATGGAGCTGAGACTAAGTTCCGGGTGGCAAAGGAAGAGTGGGAATTATTGCAAGCTGAAAAATGCAAGGGGGGCATTCTCCTTGCAAAGGCTGAAGATGCATTGGAGGGCGAAAGATGCACTAGATATTTCCTAGAGCAAGAGAAGCTGCGACATAGATTATCATTAATTGAAAAGTTGAAGGTTGGGTAGAAGATCATTAATGAAAGTGGGGAGATTTTAGAGGCGGCTAGCAGCTTTTATCAAGAGTTATATACAAAAGACGACATTTCCAATTTGGTGATGGAGAAGGTTAGTGTTTTTGTTGAAGAGGGTTTAAAGAAGGATGCGAAACATGTCTCACAAAGAAGTAGGATTGGCAGAAATAAAAGTAGCCATAAGTGGAATGAAGTTGGTGGGAAAGCCCAGGGTCCGATGGACTAAGTGCAGAATTTTATAAAGAAATTTCCGAGATTTGAAGTCCATTGGTTTTAGAGGTTTTTCAGGAAATTAAAATTGAGGGAAGACTGGCCCCATCTATGAGTAGAGGTGTCGTTAGCTTAGCTTTTAAATATAAACGGGATAGACGGGACCTGAAGAAAGGGAGGCCCATCTCATTATTAAATATGGATTATAACATCTTGGCGAGGGTTATGGCAAATCGTATGAAGGAGGTGTTGCCGCAGATATTTTTGCCCTCTTAGTCTGATGAAGTCATAGGCTGGGACATCGCAGACTCTGTAGTCTCAATCCGAGATGAGATAGAGCTCATGGAAGAGAGTGGGAGGGAGGCTTATGTATTAAAGATAGATCAAAAGAAAGCCTTTGATAGGGTCTCTCATGATTTTTTAATCGAAGGTTTTAGAAGCATTTGCTTTCGGGGGAATTAACATTGAACGGATAAGGACTTTTTATGCAAACATATTTTTCTGAGTTAAATGTATTGGTTTTTTATCCAAGTATTTTCCTATACAGTGGTCAGTGAGACAGGGTTATCCCCTGTCCCCATACATGTACACATTGGTAGCAGAACCATTAGGTTACATGATACAAAAGAAAGAAGGTGTAGTTGAGATTGCGGATCTCAGTTCCGGGCTGATGTCAGTGATACACCAATATGCAGATGACACAACCTTAACATTGAGAAATGGGGAGTCAGTGAGGAAAGCTATGGACGTAGTGGAAGAGTATTGCAGAGCTTCAGGAGTCAGAGTGAATTATAGTAATTCCTAATAACTGGTTGCAGGAAGGGGTAGGGGGGAATGGTTGGAGCAAAGTCCCTTTAAGGTGGTGGAGGTTTTGGAAGCTCTGGGGGTGCATATGGGGTGCAAAAAATACAGGGATGAAATTGATCGATTAAATTGTGAACCAAAGGTTATAAAAGTTAAAATGATTTTGGGAAGATGGGAGAGAAGGTGGTTGAAAGTGCAAGGAAGAGCGACCATGGTGTCCGCTCTCATGTTATCTAAGCTATGTCAATAATTGACGGTGGAGGATGTTCCTGAGTGGGTGGAAAGGTCCACCCGAGAGGCTTGTGTGAGGTTTTTATGGGATGGGAAACCAGCCTTGGTGGCTTATAATACCATCATTGGGTGGAGAAATCAGGGAGGACTCAATTTCCCAGATACTGATTTGAAGAAAAATCCCTGTAGATTCAAATGGGTGAAGAGATTTCTTCAGAAGTCAAACACAAGTTTTTGGAGAAGTTGTTTCGAGCACTATTTTTTTAAAAAGTGCAAAAGTAGGGCAGGGGATATCGTATATGGAATACAATATTATGGCCTAGAAATTCAGTTGCCTTAGCGCCGCTTTTGAGGCGCTAGAGGGACTAGCGCCAGAGTTATGGCCAGTTTAAAAATTCCCATGGGCCCTAAATCGGCGTTGCACCGGTAGCGCTGCGCCGGTACCGATGACGTCATCGGTGTGCGCAGCGTCCCGGTTGCCGTGGTAACCCGCCCGAACTCCGAAATTGAGTTGCGGCCGCCTCGCCCGTGGCAGCCGCAAGCAACGTTCTGTCAGAGGTGCCTTACTCCAGTTTGCGCCGGCGCATTAAAGGCCCCGCGGCGGCCGGCCACTTTCCCGCCGGCCGCCTGCCCGCAGCTCCCTCCCCGGACTTCTCCCCCCCCCCCCCCCGGAACAGATGCAAGCCCGGCACTTGTCCGAGGTGCCGGGCTCATTTTTAAGCTGATTTGCGCGGGCCGCGGCCGGGTGCAGGCAGCTCCTCCTTAACGGGAGGAGGAGGCCTGCACGTCCCCAGCCTGCCGCACCGCATCGGGTGCCGCAGCGCCGGAATTGCGGCGCGAAACGGCAGTTAGCGCCGATGTACCGCCGCAAAGACCCTTCAGTAGCGCCGGCAGCCGTTTGGGCGCGGCACTACTGAATTTCTGGCGCGCGCAGGGGGACTTAGCGCCAGCACTAACTTCCGGCGCTAAAGCCCTGCCTACGCCAGAACCCAATTTCTAGGCCTATGTTTCTGAAATCGATTAAACCTCTCCCTAGATTTTATAAGGGGGTTGTAGAGACTTGGGCCCAATTTTTAAAAAGTGTGCAGTGTATGCCCAAGGGGGCTGAGACATTTTTAGAACAGACCTTATATTTGAACAGGTGAGTCAACATTGAAGGAGATACTTTTAATAAAGCTTTTATAAAAGCTGGTATTATATGTGTGAAAGATGTACTTCCAGGTTGGTTGTCAGAAACGATAGTGAGGGACATGATGTGGAAGGAGGATCAGGAGGTAGAGGAAAAAGCAATAGGAAGCACGTATGAGAAGATTGTGAGGGCAATGCCCACAGCTGGACTTCAACAAGATTTGCAAGGGAGTGTGGGCGACTTTTAAATGTCCAGAGTTGATTGAACGTGATTTAAAATTGGCTCATAACCGGATTTTTATCATGTCTAAGATTGGATGAGTGGAGGGGGCAACTTGCCCAGTGTGTGGGACACGGGCTGAGACTCTGTCCCATTTAATGGTGTTATGTCTGCAGCTAAATGATTTGACGTACTCTGTTCGACAGTTGTGTGAAGTTGTTTTGCTGGGTGGTGACCGAACAGGGAGAATGGGAATCTCATGAGGCTCAATTTTGAGAAGGGGATTTCAGGAAAGTCTGCCCAAGTCTAGCGGAGCGGCAATTAATTTAATGTTCAATTTGGCTAGATGTTCATTTTGGCTAGATGTTCAGTTTGGCTAGATTCGTGATTGTGCATTGAATGAATGCTCTGTTTTTTTAAGGGGAGGAGAATCAAACTAAACATAAGCTAAACGATCATTATAAGTCTCTGTGGATGGTTCATTCAGAAAAGAATTTAAAGATATTATTTTACAATCAATTTTTTAAATTACAATCAATTAATATGTGTTACGGGAGACAAATTAAACTTCAGGTATTGATGTTACTATGTAATGGAGTAATGGCTGTGCAGAGCGACGGAATGGATTTGTAAGATACAATGGAATGATCAGGATGTTTTAAATGTTCTTAATGTTCCATAAATAATATAATAATAATAAAAAAGTAGGTAGCGCATTCGCTTCTGACTCAGAAAGTTTTGGGTTCAATTCCCACTCCAGGGACTTGTAGCATATAAATCTAGGCTGACACTCCAGTGCAGTGCTGAGGGAGTGCTGCACTGTCGGAGGTGCCATCTTTCAGATGAGATGTTAAACAGAGGCCCTGTCTGCACTCTCAGGTGGACGTAATAGATCCCATGGTCCTATTTCGCAGAAGAGCAGGGGAGTTATCCCCGATGTCATGGCCAATGTTTAACCCGCAATCAACATAACAGAAGCAGATTACATGGTCATTATCATATTGCTGTTTGTGGGAGCTTGCTGTGTGCGAATTGGCTGCCGAGTTTCCCACGTTACAACATTGGCTATACTTTCAAAAGTACTTCATTGGCTGCAACGCCTCTTGAGACGTCCAGTGGTTGTGAAAGTAATATATAAATGCAAGTCTGTCTTTCTTAAAATATAGAATCATAGAATAGTTACAACGCAGAAGGAGGCCATTCGGCCCATCGAGCCGGTGTCTGCGCTCTGCAAGATCACTTCAGCAAGCCCCAATCCCTCGCCATTTCCTGTAGCCCTGCAATGTATTATCCTTCAGGTACTTATCCAATTCCCATTTGAAAGCCACGATTGAATCTGCCTCCACCACCCTTTAAGGCAGTGCATTCCAGATCCTAGCCACTCACTGCTTAAAAAAGCTTTTTCTTATAACCCCTTTGGATATTCTGCCAACCTTCTTAAATCTGTGTCCCCTTATTCGTGACCATTTGGCCAATGGGAACAGTTTCTCTCTATCTACTCTGTCCAGACCCCTCATGATTTTGAACACCTTTAGCACATCTCCTCTCAACCTTCTCTGCTCAAAGGATAACAACCCCAGCTTCTCCAGTCTATCCACATAACTGAAGTCCCTCATTCCTGGAATAATTCTCGTAAACCCTTTCTGCACCCGCTCTAAGGCATTCAAATCCTTCCTAAAGTACAGTGCCCAGTATTGGGCACAATACTCCAATTGAGGCCGAACCAGTGTTCTATACAGGTTCATCATAACTTCCTTCTTCCTGTACTCTATGCCTCTATTTATGAAGCCCAGGATCCCGAATGCTTTTTTAACCGCTTTCTCAACTTGCCCTGTCAATATCAATGAATTGTGCATATATACCCCCAGTTCTCTATTTATATACAACCGTTTTAGATTGGTACGCTTTAGTTTATATTGAATCTCCTCATTCTTCCTACCCAAATGTATCAATTCACACTTTTCTGCATTACATTTCATCTGCCACGTGTCCGCCCATTCCACCAGCCTGTCTATGTCCGCTTGAAGTCTATCTATCAATTTATGCTGCACTGTTCATTATACTTCCAAGTTTTGTGTCATCTGCAAATTTTGAAATTGTGCCCTGTACACCCAAGTTCAATTCTTTAATATATGTCAAGAAAGGCAGTGGTCCTAGTACAGTCCCCTGGCGAACACCACTGTGTAATTTTCTCCAGTCCGAAACTTATAAAATTCTAACAGGACTAGACAGACTAGATGCTGGAAGGATGTTCCCGATGGTCGGGGTGTCCAGAACCAGGGGTCACAGTCTAAGGATAAGGGGACAGAAATGAGGAGGAATTTCTTCACCCAGAGAGTAGTGAACCGATGGAATTCTCTACCACAGAAGGCAGTAGAGGCCAATTCATTAAATATATTCAAGAAGGAGTTGGATATATTTCTCAAGGCTAAAGGGATCAAGGGGTATGGGGAGGAAGCAGGAACTGGGTACTGAATTTGGATGATCAGCCATGATCGCATTGAATTGCGGTGCAGGCTCGAGGGGCCGAATGGCCTAATCCTGCTCCTATCTTCTATGTTTCCATGTAAACGTTCACCACTATTCTCTGTTTCTTGTCACTTAGCCAATTTCGTATCCATGCTGCCGCTGTCCCTTTTATTCCATGCACTTCAACTTTGCTGACAAGCCTATTATGTGGCACTTTATCCATGTCTTTTGGAAATCGATGTGCACCACATCAACCGCATTGAGCTCATCAAACCTCTCTGTCACCTCATCAAAAAACTCGATCAATTTAATTAAGCACGATTTGCTTGTGACAAATCCATGCTGGCTTTCCTTAATTAATCTACACTTGTCCAAGTGACTGTTAGTTTTGTCGCAGATTATCATTTCTAAAAGCTTCCTCACCACCAAGGTTAAACTGACTACTCTCCGTTGCCTGTCACTTTGCCAATTTTGTATCGATGCTGCCACTGTCCCTTTTATTCCATGGGCTTCAACTTTGCTGGAGAGCCTATTATGTGGCACTTTGTCGAATGCCTTTTGGAAATCCATGTACACTACGTCGACTGCATTACCCTAATCAACCCTGTCTGTTACCTTATCAAAATATTCGATCAAGTTGTTTGGACATGAATTGCCTTTAACAAATTTGTGCTTGTTTATCTTAATTAATCCACACCTATCCAAGTGACTGTTAATTTTGTCGCTGATTACAGTTTCTAAAATCTTCCCTACCACCAAGGTTAAACTGACTGCTCTGTAGATGACGGGTTTACCCTTACACCCGTTTATAATAAGGGTGTAACATTTGCAATTTTCCAGTCCTCTGGCACGACATCGAATCGAAGGAGGATTGGAAGATTATGGTCAGTACCCCCACAATTTCCACCCTTACTGCCCTTAGCATCCTAGGATGCCTCCCATCCGCTCATGGTGACATATCTACTTTAAGTACAGCCAGCCTTTCTAGTACCTCATCTTTATCAAATTTTAGTCCATCCAGTATCTCAACTACCTCCTCTTTCACTATGACTTCGGCAGCAGCTTCTTCCTTGGGAGAGACAGATGCAAACTATTCATTTAGTGTCTCAGCGATGCCCACTGCCTCCATTCATAGGTCTCCTTTTTGGCCCTTAATCGGCCTCAACCCTGCTCTTACTGACCATTTACTATTTATATGCCGATATAAGATTTTGGATTCCTTTTCATGTTTGCTGCCAATCTATTCTCATACTCTCTCTTTGCCCCTCTTATTACTTTTTTCACTTCCTCTCTGTACTTTCTATTTTCAGCCAGGTTCTCACTTGTATTTTGAACTTAACACCTGTCATATACCCCATTTTTCTGATGAAGGGTCCCAGACCTGAAACGATAACTCTGTTTCTCTCTCCATGGATGCTGTCTGGCCTGCTGAATATTTCCAGCATTTTCTGTTGTTATTTCAGATTTCCTGCATCCGCAGTATTTTTCTACAGTACAATTTTAAAGTGGGTACTTGATCCGAGAGACCTGGGGTGTGCTTACACAAACCATTGAGGGTGGCAGGACATTTGTGATGGCATAATAAAGCATACAGAGTCCTTGGCTTTACAAACAGAGACACAGAGTAACAAAATCCAGAAAGAAATGCTAACGTTTTATAAATCTTTGGTTAGGCCCCAGCTGGACTACTGCGTCTAATTCTGACAATCACACTTTTGCAAGCATGTCAAGGTTTAGGGAAGGTGTAGAGGAGATTTACCAGATTGGTACCAGGGATCTGGGACTTCAGTTATGTGGAGAGACTGGAGAAGCTGGGATTGTTCTATTTAGAGCAGCGAATGTAAGATACATAGAATTAGAGAATCATAGATATTTACAGCACAGATGAAGAACATTCGGCATATCGTGCCTGCGCCAGTCGAAAAAAGAGCAATCCAGGATAATCCCACTTTCCTGCTCTTGGTCTGTAGCCTTGCAGGTTACGGCACCTGATGTGCATATCCAAGAACTTTTTAAATGTGATGAGGGGTTCTGCCACTTTCAGGCAGTCAGTTCCAATCCCCCACCGCCCTCTTGGTGAAAACAATTCTCCTCATCTCCAAATTAATACTTCCACCAATTACTTTAAATCTATGCCCTGGTTATTGATCTCGCTGTTAAGGGAAATAGGTGCTTCATATCCACTCTATCTAGGACTCTCATAATTTTATACAACTCAATGAAATCTCCCCTCAGCCTCCTCTGTTCTAAAGTAAACAACCCCAACCTATCCAAACTTTCTTCATAGCTACAATTCTCCAGTCCTGGCAACATCCTCGTACATCTCTATAATGTGTCTAGTGCACTCACATCTTTCCTGTAATGTGCTGACCAGACCTGTGCACAGTGCTCTAACTGTGGTCTAACTAGTGTTTTGTACAGTTCTAGCATAACCTCCCTGCTTTCATATTCTATGCCTCAGCTAATAAAGCAATGTATGCCATATGCCTGCTTAACTACCCTATCATTACAACAGTGACTACACTCCAAAAGTGCTTCATTGGCTCTAAAGTGCTTTGAGTTGTCCGGTGTTCGTGAAAGGCGCTATACAAATACAAGTCTTGCTTTTTCTTCTACACGTCCTCTACTTTCAGGGATTTGTGGACATGCACTCCAAGGTCCCTTTGTTCCTCTACGCTTCAGTGCCCTACCAATTTTTGTGTAATCCTATGCCTTGTTAGCCCTCCCCAAATGTATTAGCATACACTCTTGCGGAATGATTTCCAATTGCCACTTCTCTGCCCACCTGGCCAGTCCATTGATATCTACCTGCAGTCTACAGCTTTCTTCCTCATTATCAGCCACGCGGCCAATTTATTTATCATGTCAAAATTCTTAATAATGGCCCCAACATTGAAGTGTAAATCATTGATATATACCACAAAAAGCAGGAGACCGAATCTATGCACCATACTCCAGGTGTGGTCTCACCAGGGCTCTATATAATGGCAGTAAGACATCTTGGCCTAGAAATTGGGTTCTGGCTTAGCCAGGGCTTTAGCGCCGGAAGTTAGTGCCGGCGCTAAGTCCCCCTGCGCGCGCCAAAAATTCAGTAGCGCCGCGCCGCGCCCAAACGGCTGCCGGCGCTACTGAAGGGTCTTAGCGCCTGGAAAAGGGCGCTAACTGCCGTTTAGCGCCGCAATTCCGGCGCTGCGGCACCCGATGCGGTGCGGCAGGCTGGGGAAGTGCAGGCCTCCTCCTTCCGTTAAGGAGGAGCTGCCTGCACCCGGCCGCGGCCCGCGCAAATCTGTTTAAAAATGAGCCCGACACCTCGGACAAGTGCCGGGCTTGCATCTGTTCCGGGGGGGGGGGGAGAAGTCCGGGGAGGGAGCTGCGGGCAGGCGGCCGGTGGGAAAGCGGCCGGCCGCCGCGGGGCCTTTAATGCGCCGGCGCAAACACATGTTGGACTCTGTTGCCAGAGTCTTAGTTGCGGCACTTCTATACCCCTGCACTTTCTATACCCCTCTTGGCTTTCCATAGTATTGAGCTCTTGGTATCTCTCAAAAGCTTCCATTTTTTGCCTTATCCTACCCTATATACCACTTGACATCCAGGGAGCTCTAGATTTGGGAGTCCCTTCTTTGTTATTTTTGGAAATGTATTTGCTGTGAACCCTGACTATCTCCTCTTTGACTGCCTCCCATTGCTCTGACACTGATTTCCCTTCATGTAGCTGTTTACAGTTCACTTCTGTAAAATCACATCACAGCTCAGTAAAATTGAACTTTTACACCTGGTCTATCTTTGCCCTTTTTCATAAGGGGACATTCAATATAGATGCTGAAAAACATGCTGGGTTTTGATAGAGTAAGTCGGTTTCCAGAGTGCACAGATTTAAGGTAATTGGCAAAAGAACCGCAGGAGAGATGATGAGAATTTTCATTACGCAGTGATTTGTTGTGATCTGGAATGCACAGTCTGGGAACGTGGTGGAAGCAGATTCAATAGTAACTAACGAAAGGGAATTGTATAATTAGTAGACGGGGAAGATTTACAGGGCTCTGGCTAAAGAGTAGGGCTATTTAGATAGCTCTTTCAAAGAGACGGCACCGACATGACGGGCCGAATGGTCTCCTCCTGTGTTGTGCCATTCTATGATTCTTTGAGCAAGAAAAACAGAGAGAGAGAAAAGGGAGAAAGAAAGAGAGAAAGAGCAATAGACACGGAATGACTGGGAGATGTAGAGGGAAAGAAATTAACTTTAAAATGGGAATTGGATAAACACCTGATGGGGAACAATTTGCAGGACTTTGGGAAAAGAGCAGGGAATGGGACTAATTGTAGGGGTGAGGCCATGTTGGGTTTTGATCTTAAGGATGAGGACCAAATACAACGGCTTTGCTCTTCCCAAGATTTAACGGAAAATCTGTAATACAGTGAAACGTGGTTTACAGAACCAACTTCTGGATATAGAGAATTACCAAGGACACCAACAGCAGCAAAGAATGAAGAATAGTACAGGTTAAGCGTAGTGATTTCGGTAAGCTCGGGACCGAGGCTAAGACGTTTTTCATGTTTTTCCAGATTTTGGAATGTGTTTCTGATGTCCGAAGTCCGGAAACATCGCAACCTGGGCTCGGGCGTTTCCGGAATTCGGACATCAGAAACACGGTCCGAGTCCGGAAACACCTGGGCCCAGGTTGCAGTTTGACAGGGTGTCTGGATTCCGGAACTCCCGATTTTGGGCGCGCAAACTGTAATACAGTTAGCAAAGGTTTGCAGAGTTAACAGCTGGATAGAGAGACATACCAGAAACAAAAACCGCAGCAAGGAGGGGAGAGCAAATGATAAGAACAGTAATACAATGAAACATGGTTAACAGAATAGCTGGATAGAGAGACTTACCAGGAACACCAACGACAGCAAGGAAAGGATAGTAAATGTATTGAATAATCTGAAGTGCAAACTCTATCCGCCATTCTAATGATAGTACATCATAATATTCCGAAAGAACGTTAAACAGCGAGCTGAAACTCCTGTCCATTGTTGTAACATTCCAATCTACTGTCTTCAGATTCCGACCCATTGTTGTAACATTCCAATCTACTGTTCTCAGATTCCAATCCCTGTTAGTTCCGGAGGTGATGTTCTCACTATCACTATGGGATAACACATTGAAAGGAGTCCCTTATTAAAAGAAGAGGGAAACCCTGCACTGATACAATTAGAGTCCATGGAGACTGACATTAATTACAGCCACTGAACAAAGAGATTCAGTTAACCCGTGGAGACAGACATTAACTATAGCCATTGAACAAATAGCTTCAGTTAACCCGTGGAGACTGACATTAATTACAGTTACTGAACAAACAGCCTCAGTTAACCCCTTTCAATCCAACTCTTTTTGAACCACAGTAAAGTAGAACATTTATCCGATCTGGATGGGAATAATGAGGGTTGATCAGGGAAGGAATGGTGGAAATAGTGCAGGCTCTGGCAAGAATCTTTGAATCCGCCTCGGATTTGGGAGTGGTGCCAGAGGACTGGACGGTTGCAAATGTTAAACCCTGTTTAAAAAAGGAGAGAGGTTTAAACACTGTAACAGCAAGCCAGCCAACCTAACTATCTATATCTTATAATCTCTCCTCTCTGTATCTCCGTCTATCTCTCCTCTATCCCTGTTACCATCTCTCTCCCTATCTATATCTAATAATCTCTCCTCTCTGTATCTCCGTCTATCTCTCCTCTATCCCTGTTACCATCTCTCTCCCTATCTACAGCTAATAATCTCTCCTCTCTCTATCTCCATCAATCTCTCCTCTATACCTGTCACACTCATTCTCTCCCTATCTATATCTAATAATTTCTCCTCTCTCTATCTCCATCTAAATCTCCTCTATCCCTGTCACCCATCAATCTCTCCTCTCTCTATCTCCATCTATCTCTCCTCTATCCCTGTTACCATCTCTCTCCCTATCTACAGCTAATAATCTCTCCTCTCTCTATCTCCATCTATATCACCTCTATCCCCGTCACCCCTCCCTTTCTCTCCCTATCTATATTTAATAATCTCTCCTCTCTCTATCTCCATCTAAATCTCCTCTATCCCTGTCACCCATCTCTCTCTCGCTATCTATATCTAATAATTTCTCCTCTCTCTATCTCCATCTAAATCTCCTCTATCCCTGTCACCCTCTCTCTCTCGCTATCTATATCTAATAATTTCTCCTCTCTCTATCTCCATCTATATCTCCTCTATCACTGGCACCCTCTCTCTCTCCCTAGCTATACCTAATAATCTCTCCTCACTCTATCTCCATCTATCTCTCCTCTGTCACCCCCTCTCCCTATCTATATGTAATAAACTCTCCTCTCTCTATCTTCATCTATATCTCCGCTATCCCTTTCACCAAATCTCTGTCTCCCTACCTACAGCTAATAATCTCTCCTCTCTCTATCTCCATCTATATCTCCTCTATCTGTCAGCCTAACTCTCTCGCTATCCATATGTAATTATCTCTCCTCTCTCTATCTCCATCTATCTCGCCTCTATCTCTGTCACCCTCTCTCTCCCTATCTACATCTAATATGCTCTCCTCTCTATCTCCATCTATATCTCCTCTATCACTGGCACCCTCTCTCTCTCTCCCTATCTATAAATTTTAATCTCCCTTCTCTCTATCTCCATCTATCTATTCTCTATCTGTCACCCTCTCTCTCCCTATCTATATCTGATAATCTCTCCTCTCTCGATCTCCATCTATCTCTCCTCTCTATTTCTGTCACGCTGCCTGTCTTCCACCCTCTCTCTGTCACTCTCCCAGTCTCTCTCTGTCACTCTCCGTCTATTTCCGTCTCTCTCTGTCTCTGTCTCTCCCTATGTCTCACTCGCTTTGTCTTTCTAACTCTCTCTCTATCTCTCTCATTTTTTCTTCTCTGTCGTTCTCTCCCTTTCCCTCACTCTCTTTCCCTCACTCTCTTTACCTCTCTCGCTTTACCTCTCTCTCTTTAACACTCTCTCTTTACATCGCTCTCTTTACCTCACTCTCTGTCACTCTCTCTGTCACTCTCTCTCTATCACTCTCTCTCTGTCACTCTCTCTCTCTCTGTCACTCTCTCTCTCTCTGTCATTCTCTCTCTCTGTGTCACCCTCTCTCTCTCTCACTCTCCATCTGTCACTCTCTCTCTTTGTCTCAGTCTCTCTCTGTCACTCCTAACCTGTCACTCTCACTCTCTGTCACTCTCTTTCACTCTGTCACTCTCTCTCTGTCATTCTCTCTGTGACTCTGTCCCTGTCTCTCTGCCTCTCTGTCACACTCTATCTGTCACTCTCCCTCTGTCACTCTCTCTCTGTCACTCTCTCTCTCTCTGTCACTCTCTCTCGCTCTCTGTCACTCTCTGTCTGTCACTCTGTCCCTGTTTCTCTCCCTCTCTGTCACTCTCTCTCTGTCACTCCCCCTCTCTGTCACTCTCTCTCTCTCTGTCACCTTCTCTCTCTGTCGCTCTATCTCTGTCACTCTGTCTCTGCCTTTCACTCTCTATGTCACACTCTCTCTGTCACTCTCTCTCTGTCACTCTCTCTCTGTCACTCTCTCTGTTTCACTCTCTCTGTCACTCTCTGTCACTTCTGCTCTCTCTGTAAAACTCTCTCTGTCACACTCTCTCTCTCTGTCTCCCTCTCTCTCTCCCTCTCTCTCTGTCACCCTCTCCCTCTGTCGCTCTCTCTCTGTCACACCCTCTCTCTATCACTCCATCTCTCTGTCACTCTCTCTCTGTCACTCTCTCTCTGTCACTCTGTCTCTCTCTCTCTCTGTCACACTCTGTCACTCTCTCTCTGTCACTCTCTGTCACACTCTCTCTCTCTGTCACTCTGTCTCTGTCTCTCTCTCTCTGTCACTCTCTCTCTGTGTCACTCTCTCTCTGTCACTCTCTCTCTCTGTCACTCTCACTCTCTTACTCTATCACACGCTCCCAATCTCTGTCTCTCTCTGTGTCCCTCTGTCTCTGTCGCACTTTCTCTCACCATGTCTCTCTCTCTCCCTATGTCTCACCCTCTCTGTCTTACTCTCCCTCTGTCTCTCTCATTTTTTCTTCTCTGTCTCTCTCTATGTTGCTCTCTCTGTCTGTCTCTCTTATTCAATCTATCTCTACCTCTCTCTATGTCTTTCTCGCTCTCTTGCTCTTACTCTCTGTTTCTATCTCTGTCTCTATCTCTATTTCTCTCTCTGTCTCTCTCCGTCTGTGTGTCTCTGTCACTCCCTCTGTCTCTCTGTTTCTCTCTCTCTGTCTCTCTCTGCATCTCTCTCTCCGTCTCTCGCTCTCTCTGTCTCTCTCTCTCCAAACCTCTCTCTCTCGCTATATCTCATTCGCTCTGTCTTTCTCACTCTCACTGTGTCTCTCTCATTTTTTCTTCTGTCTCACTCTCTCCGTTGCTCTCTGTCTGTCTGCCTCCATCTTTCAATCTCTCTCTACCTCTCTCTCTGTCTTTCTCACTCTCTCTATCCTTTTTTTCTCTGTCTCTCTCTGTCTCTCTCTCTCTGTCACTCTCTCACTGTCACTCTCTCTCCGTCTGTCTCACTCTCACTCTCTTGCTATATAGCTCTCTCCCAATCTCTCCATCTGTCTCCCTCTCCGTCTCTACACTCCGCCTCTCTCCCTCTCTCTGACTTTATCTCTCGCTGCCTTCATCTCTCGCTGCCTGAATCTCTCTCTGCCTTGCCTCTCTTTCCCTCTGACTGTCTCTCTGCCTGGCTGTCTCTCTGTCTGCCTGTCTCTCTGTCACTGACTGCCTCTGTCTCTCTACCTGTCTCTATCTCTACCTGTCTCTATCTCTGCCTGTCTCTCTCTCAGCCTGTCTCTCTCTCTGCCAGTCTTTCTCTCTGCCTGATTCTGTCTGCCTGTCTCTATCTACCAGTCTCTATCTACCGGTCTCTATCTAGCGGTGTCTCCCCATATCACTCTGTCTCAGTCTCTTTCTCTCTGTCTCCCTCTCACTCGCTCTGCCTCTCTGACTATGTTCACCTCTTTGCCTCTGTCTCCCTGACTCTCTCTGTCCCACTCATTATCTCATAGAAATATAGAAACATAGAAGATAGGAGCAGGAGTAGGCCATTCGGCCCTTCGAGCCTGCTCCGCCATTCAATGCGATCATGGCTGATCATCCACATTCAGTACCCAGTCCCTGCTTTCTCCCCATATCCCTTGATCCCTTTAGCCTAAAGAAATATATCCAACTCCTTCTTGAATATATTTAATGTATTGGCCTCCACTGCCTTCTGTGGTAGAGAATTCCACAGGTTCACCACTCTCTGGGTGAAGAAATTCCTCCTCATCTCTGTTCTAAATGGCCTACCCCTTATCCTTAGACTGTGACCCCTGGTTCTGGACACCCTGACAATCGGGAACATCCTTCCTGCATCGAGTCTGTCCAGTCCTGTTAGATTTTTATAAGTTTCAATGAGATCCCCTCTAATTCTTCTAAACTCCAGCGAGTACAAGCCCAATCGACCCAATCTCTCTTCATACGTCATTCCTGCCATCCCAGGTATCAGTCTGGTGAATCTTCGCTGCACTCCCTCCATGGCAAGAACATCCTTTCTCAGATAAGCCGACCAAAACTGCACACAATACTCAAGGTGTGGTCTCACCAAGGCCCTGTCAACTTCAGCCAGACATCCTTGTTCCTGCACTCAAACCCTCTCGCTTCGAAGGCCAACATACCATTTGGCTTCTTAACCGCCTGCTGTACCTGCATGCTGACCTTCAGCGACTGGTGCACAAGGGCACACAGGTCTCGTTGCACTTCCCCTTCTACCAATCTATTGCCATTCAGATAATAATCTGCCTTCCTGTTTTTGCCTCCAAAGTGGATAACCTCACATTTATCCACGGTATATTGCATCTGCCATGCTTCTGCCCAATCACCCAACTTGTCCAAATCATACTGGAGTTTCTCGGCATTGTCCTCACCGCACACATGCCCAACCAACATTGTGTCTCCTGCAAATTGAAGATATTTCATCTAATTCCATCATCTAGATCATTAATATGTATTGTGAATAGCTGGGGTCCAAGGACCGATCCCTGCAGTACCCCACTAGTCACTGCCTGCAACTCGGTAAAAGAGCCGTGTATTCCAAATCTTTGTTTTCTGTCTGCCAACCAGTTCATTATCCAAGTCAATACCTGCCCCCAATTCCATGTGCTTTAACTGTACACGTTAATCTCTTATGCAGGACCTTATCGAAAGCATTTTGAAAGTTCAAATACACCACATCCACTGGTTCTCCCTTATCTATTTTACCAGTTACATCCTCAAAAACTTTCCAGTAGATTAGTCAAGCACGATTTACCTTTTGTAAATCCATGTTGACTTTGTCCAATTCGGTCACTGTTTTCCAAGTGCTCTGCTATTACATTTTTATAAAGGACTCTAGCATATTCCCCACTACCGATGTCAGGCTTACAGTCTGTAATCCCCCGTTTTCTCTCTACCACCATTTTTGAACAGTGGGGTAACATTAGCTGCACGCCAATCCATGAGTACTGTTCCAGAGTCTATCGAATTTTGGTAGATGACCAGCAATGCATCTATTATTTCTAGGGCGACTTCCTTAAGTACCCTAGGATGTAGATTATCAGGCCCTGGGTATTTATCGGCCTTCAATCCCGTCAATTTCTCTAACACCATTTCCCTACAAATCAGTTCCTCCGTTTCATTAGACCCTATTTCGCCGACATCTCTGGGAGGTTATTTGTGTCCTCCTTTGTGAAGAGAGAACCAAAGTATGTATTTAATAGGTCTGCCATTTCTTTGTTCCCCATTATAAATTCCCCTGATTCTGACTGCAAGGGACCTACGCTTGACTTCACCAATATTTTTCTCTTCACATATCTATAAAAGCTTTTACAGTCAGTTTTTATATTACCAGCAAGCTTACTCTCATTCTCTATTTTCCCCCTCTTAATAAATCCCTTTGCCCTCCTTTGTTAAATCCTAAACTGCGCCCAATCCTCAGGTTTACTGTTTTTTCTGGGCAATTTATATGTCCCCTCCTTGGATCTTATGCTATCCCTAATTTCCCTTGTTAGCCACGGTTCAGTCACATTTTTTGTTTTATTTTTAAGCCAAACTGGGATGAACAAATTCTGCAGTTCATCCATGCAATCTTTGAATATTTGCCATTGTATATCCACCGTCAACCCTTTGAGTGACATTCCCCAATCAATCCCACCCAACTCGCGCCTCATACCATCGTAGTTTCCTTTATTTAAATTCAGGACTCTAGTCTCTGAGTCAATTACTTCACTCTCCATCATAATGAAGAATTCTATCATATGATGACCGCTCTGACCCAAGTGGCCTCACACAACAAGATGGCTAATTTATCCTTTCTCATTACATAATACCCAGTCTAAGATGGCCTGATCTCTAGTTGGTTCCTCGACATATTGGTTCAGGAATCCATCCCGTATACACTCCAGGAATTCCTCCTCCACAGTATTGTTACTTATTTGGCTAGCCCAATCTATATCTAGATTAAAGTCACCCATGATAACTACTGCGCTCTTATTGCACGCTTCTCCAGTTTCCCTTTCAATGCCATCCCCGACCTCCGCATTACTCTTTGGAGGTCTATATACCACCCCGTACTAACTTTTTCTGTTCCTTGGCATTTCTCAGTTCTACTCATGCAGATTCCACATCATCAGTGCTGATATCCTTCCTTACAATTGTGTTAATCCCCTCTTTAACAAGGAATGCTACCCCACCTCCATTTACTTTTTGCCTATCTTTCCTGAATATTGAATGCGCCTGGATGTTGATTTCCCAGCCTTGGTCACCCTGGAGCCATGTTTCCATAATCCCAATCATATCATGTTCGTTCAGCTCTATTTCTGCAATTAATTCATCCACCTTATATCGAATGCTCCTCGCATTAAACACAAAACCTTCAGGCTTGTTTTTAACGTTCTTAGGACTTTTAGAATTATTATTTACTGTGGCCATGTTTTATTTAAACCCTTGATTTCTCTGTCTGCCACTTTTGTTTTTCTCCTTCCCGTCTTTTGCTTTTTTCCTTGTTTCCCTTTCCTCTGTCTCCCTGCTCAAGTTCCCAGCCCTCTGCCATTTAGTTTAAACCCTCCCCCAGCGCACCAGCAAATACTCCCCCGAGGACATCGGTCCCAGCCCTGCCCAGGTGCAAACAGTCCGTTATGTACTGGTCCCACCTCCCCCAGAACCGGTTCCAATGTCCCAGGAATTTGAATCCCTCCCCCTTGCACCATTCCTCCAGCCACGTATTCTTCTGAAATATCCTTCTATTTCTACTCTGACTAGCACGTGGCACTGGTAGCATTCCTGAGATTACTACCTTTGAGGTCCTATTTTTTAATTTACCTCCTAACTCCCTATATTCAGATTTTAGGACCTCATCCCGGTTTTTACCTATATCTCACTGTCCTCGGCCATCTCCATTCAGTCTGTAAGGGTGACTCCGAGCTTCCGGTCACCTGTCACATTAATTCTCTGCTCCACTCCCACTCTGATCTCACTGTCCTCGGCCATCTCCATTCAGTCTGTAAGGGTGACTCCGAGCTTCCGGTCACCTGTCACATTAATTCTCTGCTCCACTCCCACTCTGATCTCTCTGTCCTCGGCCATCTCCATTCAGTCTGTAAGGGTGACTCCGAGCTTCCGGTCACCTGTCACATTAATTCTCTGCTCCACTCCCACTCTGATCTCTCTGTCCTCGGCCATCTCCATTCAGTCTGTAAGGGTGACTCTGAGCTTCCGGTCACCTGTCACATTAATTCTCTGCTCCACTCCCACTCTGATCTCTCTGTCCTCGGCCATCTCCATTCAGTCTGTAAGGGTGACTCCGAGCTTCCGGTCACCTGTCACATTAATTCTCTGCTCCACCCCCACTCTGATCTCACTGTCCTCGGCCATCTCCATTCAGTCTGTAAGGGTGACTCCGAGCTTCCGGTCACCTGTCACATTAATTCTCTGCTCCACCCCCACTCTGATCTCACTGTCCTTGGCCATCTCCATTCAGTCTGTAAGGGTGACTCCGAGCTTTCGGTCACCTGTCACATTAATTCTCTGCTCCACCCCCACTCTGATCTCACTGTCCTCGGCCATCTGCATTCAGTCTGTAAGGGTGACTCCGAGCTTCCGGTCACCTGTCACATTAATTCTCTGCTCCACTCCCACTCTGATCTCTCTGTCCTCGGCCATCTCCATTCAGTCTGTAAGGGTGACTCCGAGCTTCCGGTCACCTGTCACATTAATTCTCTGCTCCACTCCCACTCTGATCTCTCTGTCCTCGGCCATCTCCATTCAGTCTGTAAGGGTGACTCCGAGCTTCCGGTCACCTGTCACATTAATTCTCTGCTCCACTCCCACTCTGATCTCACTGTCCTCGGCCATCTCCATTCAGTCTGTAAGGGTGACTCCGAGCTTCCGGTCACCTGTCACATTAATTCTCTGCTCCACTCCCACTCTGATCTCACTGTCCTCGGCCATCTCCATTCAGTCTGTAAGGGTGACTCCGAGCTTCCGGTCACCTGTCACATTAATTCTCTGCTCCACTCCCACTCTGATCTCACAGTCCTCGGCCATCTCCATTCAGTCTGTAAG
Source organism: Somniosus microcephalus (assembly GCF_052327205.1). Taxonomy (NCBI): domain Eukaryota; kingdom Metazoa; phylum Chordata; class Chondrichthyes; order Squaliformes; family Somniosidae; genus Somniosus; species Somniosus microcephalus. Next base: position 15,220,052 of record NW_028225179.1, read on the forward strand.
GGTGACTCCGAGCTTCCAGTCACCCGTCACATTAATTCTCTGCTCCACTCCCACTCTGATCTCTCTGTCCTCGGCCATCTCCATTCAGTCTGTAAGGGTGACTCCGAGCTTCCAGTCACCTGTCACATTAATTCTCTGCTCCACCCCCACTCTGATCTCTCTGTCCTCGGCCATCTCCATTCAGTCTGTAAGGGTGACTCCGAGCTTCCGGTCACCTGTCACATTAATTCTCTGCTCCACCCCCACTCTGATCTCACTGTCCTCGGCCATCTCCATTCAGTCTGTAAGGGTGACTCCGAGCTTCCGGTCACCTGTCACATTAATTCTCTGCTCCACTCCCACTCTGATCTCTCTGTCCTCGGCCATCTCCATTCAGTCTGTAAGGGTGACTCCGAGCTTCTGGTCACCTGTCACATTAATTCTCTGCTCCACTCCCACTCTGATCTCACTGTCCTCGGCCATCTCCATTCAGTCTGTAAGGGTGACTCCGAGCTTCCGGTCACCTGTCACATTAATTCTCTGCTCCACTCCCACTCTGATCTCTCTGTCCTCGGCCATCTCCATTCAGTCTGTAAGGGTGACTCCGAGCTTCTGGTCACCTGTCACATTAATTCTCTGCTCCACTCCCACTCTGATCTCACTGTCCTCGGCCATCTCCATTCAGTCTGTAAGGGTGACTCCGAGCTTCCGGTCACCTGTCACATTAATTCTCTGCTCCACTCCCACTCTGATCTCACTGTCCTCGGCCATCTCCATTCAGTCTGTAAGGGTGACTCTGAGCTTCCGGTCACCTGTCACATTAATTCTCTGCTCCACCCCCACTCTGATCTCTCTGTCCTCGGCCATCTCCATTCAGTCTGTAAGGGTGACTCCGAGCTTCTTGTCACCTGTCACATTAATTCTCTGCTCCACACCCACTCTGATCTCTCTGTCCTCGGCCATCTCCATTCAGTCTGTAAGGGTGACTCCGAGCTTCCGGTCACCTGTCACATTAATTCTCTGCTCCACTCCCACTCTGATCTCACTGTCCTCGGCCATCTCCATTCAGTCTGTAAGGGTGACTCTGAGCTTCCGGTCGTCTGTCACATTAATTCTCTGCTCCACTCCCACTCTGACCTCTCTGTCCTCGGCCATCTCCATTCAGTCTGTAAGGGTGACTCCGAGCTTCCGGTCACCTGTCACATTAATTCTCTGCTCCACTCCCACTCTGATCTCACTGTCCTCGGCCATCTCCATTCAGTCTGTAAGGGTGACTCTGAGCTTCCGGTCACCTGTCACATTAATTCTCTGCTCCACCCCCATTCTGATCTCACTGTCCTCGGCCATCTCCATTCAGTCTGTAAGGGTGACTCCGAGCTTCCGGTCACCTGTCACATTAATTCTCTGCTCCACTCCCACTCTGATCTCACTGTCCTCGGCCATCTCCATTCAGTCTGTAAGGGTGACTCCGAGCTTCCGGTCACCTGTCACATTAATTCTCTGCTCCACTCCCACTCTGATCTCACAGTCCTCGGCCATCTCCATTCAGTCTGTAAGGGTGACTCCGAGCTTCCAGTCACCCGTCACATTAATTCTCTGCTCCACTCCCACTCTGATCTCTCTGTCCTCGGCCATCTCCATTCAGTCTGTAAGGGTGACTCCGAGCTTCCAGTCACCTGTCACATTAATTCTCTGCTCCACCCCCACTCTGATCTCTCTGTCCTCGGCCATCTCCATTCAGTCTGTAAGGGTGACTCCGAGCTTCCGGTCACCTGTCACATTAATTCTCTGCTCCACCCCCACTCTGATCTCACTGTCCTCGGCCATCTCCATTCAGTCTGTAAGGGTGACTCCGAGCTTCCGGTCACCTGTCACATTAATTCTCTGCTCCACTCCCACTCTGATCTCACTGTCCTCGGCCATCTCCATTCAGTCTGTAAGGGTGACTCCGAGCTTCCGGTCACCTGTCACATTAATTCTCTGCTCCACTCCCACTCTGATCTCTCTGTCCTCGGCCATCTCCATTCAGTCTGTAAGGGTGACTCCGAGCTTCCGGTCACCTGTCACATTAATTCTCTGCTCCACTCCCACTCTGATCTCACTGTCCTCGGCCATCTCCATTCAGTCTGTAAGGGTGACTCCGAGCTTCCGGTCACCTGTCACATTAATTCTCTGCTCCACTCCCACTCTGATCTCACTGTCCTCGGCCATCTCCATTCAGTCTGTAAGGGTGACTCTGAGCTTCCGGTCACCTGTCACATTAATTCTCTGCTCCACCCCCACTCTGATCTCTCTGTCCTCGGCCATCTCCATTCAGTCTGTAAGGGTGACTCCGAGCTTCTTGTCACCTGTCACATTAATTCTCTGCTCCACACCCACTCTGATCTCTCTGTCCTCGGCCATCTCCATTCAGTCTGTAAGGGTGACTCCGAGCTTCCGGTCACCTGTCACATTAATTCTCTGCTCCACTCCCACTCTGATCTCACTGTCCTCGGCCATCTCCATTCAGTCTGTAAGGGTGACTCTGAGCTTCCGGTCGTCTGTCACATTAATTCTCTGCTCCACTCCCACTCTGACCTCTCTGTCCTCGGCCATCTCCATTCAGTCTGTAAGGGTGACTCCGAGCTTCCGGTCACCTGTCACATTAATTCTCTGCTCCACTCCCACTCTGATCTCACTGTCCTCGGCCATCTCCATTCAGTCTGTAAGGGTGACTCTGAGCTTCCGGTCACCTGTCACATTAATTCTCTGCTCCACCCCCACTCTGATCTCACTGTCCTCGGCCATCTCCATTCAGTCTGTAAGGGTGACTCCGAGCTTCCGGTCACCTGTCACATTAATTCCCTGCTCCACCCCCACTCTGATCTCTCTGTCCTCGGCCATCTCCATTCAGTCTGAAAGGGTGACTCCGAGCTTCCGGTCACCTGTCACATTAATTCTCTGCTCCACTCCCACTCTGATCTCTCTGTCCTCGGCCATCTCCATTCAGTCTGTAAGGGTGACTCTGAGCTTCCGGTCACCTGTCACATTAATTCTCTGCTCCACCCCCACTCTGATCTCACTGTCCTCGGCCATCTCCATTCAGTGTGTAAGGGTGACTCCGAGCTTCCGGTCGCCTGTCACATTAATTCTCTGCTCCACCCCCACTCTGATCTCACTGTCCTCGGCCATCTCCATTCAGTCTGTAAGGATGACTCCGAGCTTCCGGTCACCTGTCACATTAATTCTCTGCTCCACTCCCACTCTGATCTCACTGTCCTCGGCCATCTTCATTCAGTCTGTAAGGGTGACTCTGAGCTTCCGGTCACCTGTCACATTAATTCTCTGCTCCACCCCCACTCTGATCTCTCTGTCCTCGGCCATCTCCATTCAGTCTGTAAGGGTGACTCCGAGCTTCCAGTCACCTGTCACATTAATTCTCTGCTCCACTCCCACTCTGATCTCTCTGTCCTCGGCCATCTCCATTCAGTCTGTAAGGGTGACTCCGAGCTTCCGGTCACCTGTCACATTAATTCTCTGCTCCACCCCCACTCTGATCTCACTGTCCTCGGCCATCTCCATTCAGTCTGTAAGGGTGACTCCAAGCTTCCGGTCACCTGTCACATTATTTCTCTGCTCCACCCCCACTCTGATCTCTCTGTCCTCGGCCATCTCCATTCAGTCTGTAAGGGTGACTCCGAGCTTCCGGTCACCTGTCACATTAATTCTCTGCTCCACCCCCACTCTGATCTCACTGTCCTCGGCCATCTCCATTCAGTCTGTAAGGGTGACTCCGAGCTTCCGGTCACCTGTCACATTAATTCTCTGCTCCACTCCCACTCTGATCTCACTGTCCTCGGCCATCTCCATTCAGTCTGTAAGGGTGACTCCGAGCTTCCGGTCACCTGTCACTTTAATTCTCTGCTCCACTCCCACTCTGATCTCACTGTCCTCGGCCATCTCCATTCAGTCTGTAAGGGTGACTCTGAGCTTCCGGTCACCTGTCACATTAATTCTCTGCTCCACTCCCACTCTGATCACTCTGTCCTCGGCCATCTCCATTCAGTCTGTAAGGGTGACTCCGAGCTTCCGGTCACCTGTCACATTAATTCTCTGCTCCACCCCCACTCTGATCTCTCTGTCCTCGGCCATCTCCATTCAGTCTGTAAGGGTGACTCCGAGCTTCCGGTCACCTGTCACATTAATTCTCTGCTCCACTCCCACTCTGATCTCTCTGTCCTCGGCCATCTCCATTCAGTCTGTAAGGGTGACTCCGAGCTTCCGGTCACCTGTCACCTTAATTCTCTGCTCCACCCCCACTCTGATCTCTCTGTCCTCGGCCATCTCCATTCAGTCTGTAAGGGTGACTCCGAGCTTCCGGTCACCTGTCACATTAATTCTCTGCTCCACTCCCACTCTGATCTCACTGTCCTCGGCCATCTCCATTCAGTCTGTAAGGGTGACTCCGAGCTTCCGGTCACCTGTCACATTAATTCTCTGCTCCACTCCCACTCTGATCTCTCTGTCCTCGGCCATCTCCATTCAGTCTGTAAGGGTGACTCCGAGCTTCCGGTCACCTGTCACATTAATACTCTGCTCCACCCCCACTCTGATCTCACTGTCCTCGGCCATCTCCATTCAGTCTGTAAGGGTGACTCTGAGCTTCCGGTCACCTGTCACATTAATTCTCTGCTCCACCCCTACTCTGATCTCACTGTCCTCGGCCATCTCCATTCAGTCTGTAAGGGTGACTCCGAGCTTCCGGTCGCCTGTCACATTAATTCTCTGCTCCACCCCCACTCTGATCTCAGTGTCCTCGGCCATCTCCATTCAGTCTGTAAGGGTGACTCCGAGCTTCCGGTCACCTGTTACATTAATTCTCTGCTCCACTCCCACTCTGATCTCACTGTCCTCGGCCATCTCCATTCAGTCTGTAAGGGTGACTCCGAGCTTCCGGTCACCTGTCACATTAATTCTCTGCTCCACTCCCACTCTGATCTCTCTGTCCTCGGCCATCTCCATTCAGTCTGTAAGGGTGACTCCGAGCTTCCAGTCACCTGTCACATTAATTCTCTGCTCCACTCCCACTCTGATCTCTCTGTCCTCGGCCATCTCCATTCAGTCTGTAAGGGTGACTCCGAGCATCCGGTCACCTGTCACATTAATTCTCTGCTCCACCCCCACTCTGATCTCACTGTCCTCGGCCATCTCCATTCAGTCTGTAAGGGTGACTCCGAGCTTCCGGTCACCTGTCACATTAATTCTCTGCTCCACCCCCACTCTGATCTCACTGTCCTCGGCCATCTCCATTCAGTCTGTAAGGGTGACTCTGTGCTTCCGGTCACCTGTCACATTAATTCTCTGCTCCACTCCCACTCTGATCTCTCTGTCCTCGGCCATCTCCATTCAGTCTGTAAGGGTGACTCTGAGCTTCCGGTCACCTGTCACATTAATTCTCTGCTCCACCCCCACTCTGATCTCACTGTCCTCGGCCATCTCCATTCAGTCTGTAAGGGTGACTCCGAGCTTCCGGTCACCTGTCACATTAATTCTCTGCTCCACTCCCACTCTGATCTCTCTGTGCTCGGCCATCTCCATTCAGTCTGTAAGGGTGACTCCGAGCTTCCGGTCACCTGTCACATTAATTCTCTGCTCCACCCCCACTCTGATCTCTCTGTCCTCGGCCATCTCCATTCAGTCTGTAAGGGTGACTCTGAGCTTCCGGTCACCTGTCACATTAATTCTCTGCTCCACTCCCACTCTGATCTCACTGTCCTCGGCCATCTCCATTCAGTCTGTAAGGGTGACCCCGAGCTTCCGGTCACCTGTCACATTAATTCTCTGCTCCACTCCCACTCTGATCTCTCTGTCCTCGGCCATCTCCATTCAGTCTGTAAGGGTGACTCTGAGCTTCCGGTCACCTGTCACATTAATTCTCTGCTCCACCCCCACTCTGATCTGGCTGGCGGATAGAAAACAGAGAGTTGGAATAAACGGCTCGTTTTCGGAGTGGCAGGCAGTGACCAGCGGGGTGCCGCAAGGATCTGTCCTGGGACCCCAGCTGTTCACAATATATATAAATGATCTGGATCAGGGAATTGGATGCAATATTTCCAAATTCGCTGACAACACTAAACTAGGAGGAGGGGTGGGCTCTGATGAGGATGTCAGGAGGCTACAGTGCGATTTGGACAGGTTGGGGGAATGGGCGGATACGTGGCAGATGCACTATAATGTGGATAAATGCGAGGTTATCCACTTTGGGGGTAAAAACAGGAGGGTAGATTATTGTCTAAATGGCAATAGATTGGGAGATGGGGAAGTGCAGAGGGACCTGGGTGTTCTTGTGCACCAGTCACTGAAGGAGAGCATGCAGGTGCAACAGGCGATTAAGAAGGCAAATGGTATGTTGGCCTTCATATCAAGGGGGTTCGAGTATAGGAATAGGGATACCTTACTACAGCTGTACAAGGTGCTGGTGAGACCGCATCTGGAGTATTGTGTACAGTTTTGGTCGCCCCATCTGCGGAAGGATGTTCTTGCCATGGAAAGAGTGCAGCGGCGATTCACCAGGCTGATACCTGGAATGGCGGGAATGACCTACGAGGAGAGATTGAATAGTTTGGGCTTGTACTCACTGGAGTTTAGAAGATTGAGAGGGGATCTCATCGAAACATATAAAATTATGGCAGGCCTGGACAGGCTGAATTCAGAGAGAATGTTTCCAATGGCAGGGGAGCACAGAACCAGGGGCCACAGTCTAAAAATAGCGGGCAAATCATTTAAAACAGAGATGAGGAAGAATTTCTTCACTCAAAGAGTGGTGAGCCTGTGGAATTCCCTGCCACAGAGGGCTGTGAAGGCTAATTCAATAAATATTTTCAAGAGAGAATTGGATATATTTCTGAAGGCTAAGGGGATTAAGGGTTACGGAGAAAAGGCGGGGACGGGGTACTGAACTGGTAAGATCAGCTAAGATCTCAGATGAAGATCAGCCATGATCTCATTGAATGTCGGAGCAGGCTCGGAGGGCCGAATGGCCTACTCCTGTTCCTATCTCTATGTTTCTATGTTTCTATGATCTCACTGTCCTCGGCCATCTCCATTCAGTCTGTAAGGGTGACTCCGAGCTTCCGGTCACCTGTCACATTAATTCTCTGCTCCACTCCCACTCTGATCTCTCTGTCCTCGGCCATCTCCATTCAGTCTGTAAGGGTGACTCCGAGCTTCCGGTCGCCTGTCACATTAATTCTCTGCTCCACTCCCACTCTGATCTCACTGTCCTCGGCCATCTCCGTTCAGTCTGTAAGGGTGACTCTGAGCTTCCGGTCACCTGTCACATTAATTCTCTGCTCCACTCCCACTCTGATCTCTCTGTCCTCGGCCATCTCCATTCAGTCTGTAAGGGTGACTCTGAGCTTCCGGTCACCTGTCACATTAATTCTCTGCTCCACCCCCACTCTGATCTCACTGTCCTCGGCCATCTCCATTCAGTCTGTAAGGGTGACTCCGAGCTTCCGGTCACCTGTCACATTAATTCTCTGCTCCACTCCCACTCTGATCTCTCTGTCCTCGGCCATCTCCATTCAGTCTGTAAGGGTGACTCCGAGCTTCCGGTCACCTGTCACATTAATTCTCTGCTCCACTCCCACTCTGATCTCTCTGTCCTCGGCCATCTCCATTCAGTCTGTAAGGGTGACTCCGAGCTTCCGGTCACCTGTCACATTAATTCTCTGCTCCACCCCCACTCTGATCTCTCTGTCCTCGGCCATCTCCATTCAGTCTGTAAGGGTGACTCCGAGCTTCCGGTCACCTGTCACATTAATTCTCTGCTCCACCCCCACTCTGATCTCTCTGTCCTCGGCCATCTCCATTCAGTCTGTAAGGGTGACTCCGAGCTTCCGGTCACCTGTCACATTAATTCTCTGCTCCACTCCCACTCTGATCTCACTGTCCTCGGCCATCTCCATTCAGTCTGTAAGGGTGACTCCGAGCTTCCGGTCACCTGTCACATTAATTCTCTGCTCCACTCCCACTCTGATCTCACTGTCCTCGGCCATCTCCATTCAGTCTGTAAGGGTGACTCCGAGCTTCCGGTCACCTGTCACATTAATTCTCTGCTCCACTCCCACTCTGATCTCACTGTCCTCGGCCATCTCCATTCAGTCTGTAAGGGTGACTCTGAGCTTCCGGTCGCCTGTCACATTAATTCTCTGCTCCACCCCCACTCTGATCTCACTGTCCTCGGCCATCTCCATTCAGTCTGGAAGGGTGACTCCGAGCTTCCGGTCACCTGTCACATTAATTCTCTGCTCCACTCCCACTCTGATCTCTCTGTCCTCGGCCATCTCCATTCAGTCTGTAAGGGTGACTCCGAGCTTCCGGTCGCCTGTCACATTAATTCTCTGCTCCACCCCCACTCTGATCTCACTGTCCTCGGCCATCTCCATTCAGTCTGTAAGGGTGACTCCGAGCTTCCGGTCACCTGTCACATTAATTCTCTGCTCCACCCCCACTCTGATCTCACTGTCCTCGGCCATCTCCATTCAGTCTGTCAGGGTGACTCTGAGCTTCCGGTCACCTGTCACATTAATTCTCTGCTCCATCCCCACTCTGATCTCTCTGTCCTCGGCCATCTCCATTCAGTCTGTAAGGGTGACTCTGAGCTTCCGGTCACCTGTCACATTAATTCTCTGCTCCACTCCCACTCTGATCTCACTGTCCTCGGCCATCTCCATTCAGTCTGTAAGGGTGACTCTGAGCTTCCGGTCACCTGTCACATTAATTCTCTGCTCCACTCCCACTCTGATCTCACTGTCCTCGGCCATCTCCATTCAGTCTGTAAGGGTGAGTCTGAGCTTCCGGTCACCTGTCACATTAATTCTCTGCTCCACCCCCACTCTGATCTCACTGTCCTCGGCCATCTCCATTCAGTCTGTAAGGGTGACTCCGAGCTTCCGGTCAACTGTCACATTAATTCTCTGCTCCACTCCCACTCTGATCTCTCTGTCCTCGGCCATCTCCATTCAGTCTGTAAGGGTGACTGCGAGCTTCCGGTCACCTGTCACATTAATTCTCTGCTCCACTCCCACTCTGATCTCTCTGTCCTCGGCCATCTCCATTCAGTCTGTAAGGGTGACTCCGAGCTTACGGTCGCCTGTCACATTAATTCTCTGCTCCACTCCCACTCTGATCTCACTGTCCACGGGCATCTCCATTCAGTCTGTAAGGGTGACTCTGAGCTTCCGGTCGCCTGTCACATTAATTCTCTGCTCCACTCCCACTCTGATCTCTCTGTCCTCGGCCATCTCCATTCAGTCTGTAAGGGTGACTCCGAGCTTCCTGTCGCCTGTCACATTAATTCTCTGCTCCACTCCCACTCTGATCTCTCTGTCCTCGGCCATCTCCATTCAGTCTGTAAGGGTGACTCCGAGCTTCCGGTCACCTGTCACATTAATTCTCTGCTCCACTCCCACTCTGATCTCTCTGTCCTCGGCCATCTCCATTCAGTCTGTAAGGGTGACTCCGAGCTTCCGGTCACCTGTCACATTAATTCTCTGCTCCACCCCCACTCTGATCTCACTGTCCTCGGCCATCTCCATTCAGTCTGTAAGGGTGACTCCGAGCTTCCGGTCACCTGTCACATTAATTCTCTGCTCCACCCCCACTCTGATGTCACTGTCCTCGGCCATCTCCATTCAGTATGTAAGGGTGACTCCGAGCTTCCGGTCGCCTGTCACATTAATTCTCTGCTTCACCCCCACTCTGATCTCACTGTCCTCGGCCATCTCCATTCAGTCTGTAAGGGTGACTCCGAGCTTCCGGTCACCTGTCACATTAATTCTCTGCTCCACTCCCACTCTGATCTCTCTGTCCTCGGCCATCTCCATTCAGTCTGTAAGGGTGACTCCGAGCTTCCGGTCACCTGTCACATTAATTCTCTGCTCCACCCCCACTCTGATCTCTCTGTCCTCGGCCATCTCCATTCAGTCTGTAAGGGTGACTCCGAGCTTACGGTCACCTGTCACATTAATTCTCTGCTCCACTCCCACTCTGATCTCACTGTCCTCGGCCATCTCCATTCAGTCTGTAAGGGTGACTCCGAGCTTCCGGTCACCTGTCACATTAATTCTCTGCTCCACCCCCACTCTGATCTCACTGTCCTCGGCCATCTCCATTCAGTCTGTAAGGGTGACTCCGAGCTTCCGGTCACCTGTCACATTAATTCTCTGCTCCACTCCCACTCTGATCTCTCTGTCCTCGGTCATCTCCATTCAGTCTGTAAGGGTGACTCTGAGCTTCCGGTCACCTGTCACATTAATTCTCTGCTCCACTCCCACTCTGATCTCTCTGTCCTCGGCCATCTCCATTCAGTCTGTAAGGGTGACTCTGAGCTTCCGGTCACCTGTCACATTAATTCTCTGCTCCACCCCCACTCTGATCTCTCTGTCCTCGGCCATCTCCATTCAGTCTGTAAGGGTGACTCCGAGCTTCCGGTCACCTGTCACATTAATTCTCTGCTCCTCCCCCACTCTGATCTCACTGTCCTCGGCCATCTCCATTCAGTCTGTAAGGGTGACTCCGAGCTTCCGGTCACCTGTCACTTTAATTCTCTGCTCCACTCCCACTCTGATCTCTCTGTCCTCGGCCATCTCCATTCAGTCTGTAAGGGTGACTCCGAGCTTCCGGTCACCTGTCACTTTAATTCTCTGCTCCACTCCCACTCTGATCTCACTGTCCTCGGCCATCTCCATTCAGTCTGTAAGGGTGACTCCGAGCTTCCGGTCACCTGTCACATTAATTCTCTGCTCCACCCCCACTCTGATCTCACTGTCCTCGGCCATCTCCATTCAGTCTGTGAGGGTGACTCCGAGCTTCCGGTCACCTGTCACATTAATTCTCTGCTCCACTCCCACTCTGATCTCTCTGTCCTCGGCCATCTCCATTCAGTCTGTAAGGGTGACTCCGAGCTTCCGGTCACCTGTCACTAATTCTCTGCTCCACTGCCACTCTGATCTCTCTGCCCTCGGCCATCTCCATTCAATCTGTAAGGGTGACTCCGAGCTTCCGGTCGCCTGTCACATTAATTCTCTGCTCCACTCCCACTCTGATCTCACTGTCCTCGGCCATCTCCATTCAGTCTGCAAGGGTGATTCCGAGCTTCCGGTCACCTGTCACATTAATTCTCTGCTCCACTCCCACTCTGATCTCACTGTCCTCGGCCATCTCCATTCAGTCTGTAAGGGTGACTCTGAGCTTCCAGTCACTTGTCACATTAATTCTCTGCTCCACTCCCACTCTGATCTCTCTGTCCTCGGCCATCTCCATTCAGTCTGTAAGGGTGACTCCGAGCTTCCGGTCACCTGTCACATTAATTCTCTGCTCCACCCCCACTCTGATCTCTCTGTCCTCGGCCATCTCCATTCAGTCTGTAAGGGTGACTCCGAGCTTCCGGTCACCTGTCACATTAATTCTCTGCTCCACTCCCACTCTGATCTCTCTGTCCTCGGCCATCTCCATTCAGTCTGTAAGGGTGACTCTGAGCTTCCGGTCACCTGTCACATTAATTCTCTGCTCCACCCCCACTCTGATCTCACTGTCCTTGGCCATCTCCATTCAGTCTGTAAGGGTGACTCTGAGCTTCCGGTCACCTGTCACATTAATTCTCTGCTCCACCCCCACTCTGATCTCTCTGTCCTCGGCCATCTCCATTCAGTCTGTAAGGGTGACTCCGAGCTTCCGGTCACCTGTCACATTAATTCTCTGCTCCACTCCCACTCTGATCTCACTGTCCTCGGCCATCTCTATTCAGTCTGTAAGGGTGACTCCGAGCTTCCGGTCACCTGTCACATTAATTGTCTGCCCCACTCCCACTCTGATCTCACTGTCCTCGGCCATCTCCATTCAGTCTGTAAGGGTGACTCCGAGCTTCCGGTCACCTGTCACATTAATTCTCTGCTCCACCCCCACTCTGATCTCACTGTCCTCTGCCATCTCCATTCAGTCTGTAAGGGTGACTCCGAGCTTCCAGTCACCTGTCACATTAATTCTCTGCTCCACTCACACTCTGATCTCACTGTCCTCGGCCATCTCGATTCAGTCTGTAAGGGTGACTCCGAGCTTCCGGTCACCTGTCACATTAATTCTCTGCTCCACTCCCACTCTGATCTCACTGTCCTCGGCCATCTCCATTCAGTCTGTAAGGGTGACTCCGAGCTTCCGGTCACCTGTCACATTAATTCTCTGCTCCACTCCCACTCTGATCTCTGTCCTCGGCCATCTCCATTCAGTCTGTAAGGGTGACTCCGAGCTTCCGGTCACCTGTCACATTAATTCTCTGCTCCACCCCCACTCTGATCTCTCTGTCCTCGGCCATCTCCATTCAGTCTGTAAGGGTGACTCTGAGCTTCCGGTCACCTGTCACATTAATTCTCTGCTCCACTCCCACTCTGATCTCACTGTCCTCGGCCATCTCCATTCAGTCTGTAAGGGTGACCCCGAGCTTCCGGTCACCTGTCACATTAATTCTCTGCTCCACTCCCACACTGATCTCTCTGTCCTCGGCCATCTCCATTCAGTCTGTAAGGGTGACTCTGAGCTTCCGGTCACCTGTCACATTAATTCTCTGCTCCACCCCCACTCTGATCTCACTGTCCTCGGCCATCTCCATTCAGTCTGTAAGGGTGACTCCGAGCTTCCGGTCACCTGTCACATTAATTCTCTGCTCCACTCCCACTCTGATCTCTCTGTCCTCGGCCATCTCCATTCAGTCTGTAAGGGTGACTCCGAGCTTCCGGTCGCCTGTCACATTAATTCTCTGCTCCACTCCCACTCTGATCTCACTGTCCTCGGCCATCTCCATTCAGTCTGTAAGGGTGACTCTGAGCTTCCGGTCACCTGTCACATTAATTCTCTGCTCCACTCCCACTCTGATCTCACTGTCCTCGGCCATCTCCATTCAGTCTGTAAGGGTGACTCTGAGCTTCCGGTCACCTGTCACATTAATTCTCTGCTCCACTCCCACTCTGATCTCACTGTCCTCGGCCATCTCCATTCAGTCTGTAAGGGTGACTCTGAGGGTCCGGTCGCCTGTCACATTAATTCTCTGCTCCACTCCCACTCTGATCTCTCTGTCCTCGGCCATCTCCATTCAGTCTGTAAGGTTGACTCTGAGCTTCTGGTCACCTGTCACATTAATTCCCTGCTCCACCCCCACTCTGATCTCACTGTCCTCGGCCATCTCCATTCAATCTGTAAGGGTGACTCCGAGCTTCCGGTCACCTGTCACATTAATTCTCTGCTCCACTCCCACTCTGATCTCACTGTCCTCGGCCATCTCCATTCAGTCTGTAAGGGTGACTCTGAGCTTCCGGTCACCTGTCAAATTAATTCTCTGCTCCACTCCCACTCTGATCTCACTGTCCTCGGCCATCTCCATTCAGTCTGTAAGGGTGACTCCGAGCTTCCGGTCACCTGTCACATTAATTCTCTGCTCCACTCCCACTCTGATCTCACTGTCCTCGGCCATCTCCATTCAGTCTGTAAGGGTGACTCCGAGCTTCCGGTCGCCTGTCACATTAATTCTCTGCTCCACTCCCACTCTGATCTCACTGTCCTCGGCCATCTCCATTCAGTCTGTAAGGGTGACTCCGAGCTTCCTGTCACCTGTCACATTAATTCTCTGCTCCACCCCCACTCTGATCTCTCTGTCCTCGGGCATCTCCATTCAGTCTGTAAGGGTGACTCCGAGCTTCCGGTCACCTGTCACATTAATTCCCTGCTCCACCCCCACTCTGATCTCACTGTCCTCGGCCATCTCCATTCAGTCTGTAAGGGTGACTCCGAGCTTCCGGTCACCTGTCACATTAATTCTCTGCTCCACTCCCACTCTGATCTCACTGTCCTCGGCAATCTCCATTCAGTTTGTAAGGGTGACTCCGAGCTTCCAGTCACCTGTCACATTAATTCTGTGCTCCACTCCCACTCTGATCTCACTGTCCTCGGCCATCTCCATTCAGTCTGTAAGGGTGACTTCGAGCTTCCGGTCACCTGTCACATTAATTCTCTGCTCCACTCCCACTCTGATCTCTCTGTCCTCGGCCATCTCCATTCAGTCTGTAAGGGTGACTCCGAGCTTCCGGTCACCTGTCACATTAATTCTCTGCTCCACTCCCACTCTGATCTCACTGTCCTCGGCCATCTCCATTCAGTCTGTAAGGGTGACTCCGAGCTTCCGGTCACCTGTCACATTAATTCTCTGCTCCACTCCCACTCTGATCTCTCTGTCCTCGGCCATCTCCATTCAGTCTGTAAGGGTGACTCCGAGCTTCCGGTCGCCTGTCACATTAATTCTCTGCTCCACTCCCACTCTGATCTCACTGTCCTCGGCCATCTCCATTCAGTCTGTAAGGGTGACTCCGAGCTTCCGATCACCTGTCACATTAATTCTCTGCTCCAGTCCCACTCTGATCTCTCTGTCCTCGGCCATCTCCATTCAGTCTGTAAGGGTGACTCCGAGCTTCCGGTCACCTGTCACATTAATTCTCTGCTCCACTCCCACTCTGATCTCACTGTCCTCGGCCATCTCCATTCAGTCTGTAGGGTTGACTCCGAGCTTCCGGTCACCTGTCACATTAATTCTCTGCTCCACCCCCACTCTGATCTCACTGTCCTCGGCCAACTCCATTCAGTCTGTAAGGGTGACTCTGAGCTTCCGGTCACCTGTCACATTAATTCTCTGCTCCACTCCCACTCTGATCTCTCTGTCCTCGGCCATCTCCATTCAGTCTGTAAGGGTGACTCCGAGCTTCCGGTCACCTGTCACATTAATTCTCTGCTCCACTCCCACTCTGATCTCTCTGTCCTCGGCCATCTCCATTCAGTCTGTAAGGGTGACTCCGAGCTTCCGGTCGCCTGTCACATTAATTCTCTGCTCCACTCCCACTCTGATCTCTCTGTCCTCGGCCATCTCCATTCAGTCTGTAAGGGTGACTCCGAGCTTCCGGTCGCCTGTCACATTAATTCTCTGCTCCACTCCCACTCTGATCTCACTGTCCTCGGCCATCTCCATTCAGTCTGTAAGGGTGACTCCGAGCTTCCGGTCACCTGTCACATTAATTCTCTGCTCCACTCCCACTCTGATCTCACTGTCCTCGGCCATCTCCATTCAGTCTGTAAGGGTGACTCTGAGCTTCCGGTCGCCTGTCACATTAATTCTCTGCTCCACCCCCACTCTGATCTCACTGTCCTCGGCCATCTCCATTCAGTCTGGAAGGGTGACTCCGAGCTTCCGGTCACCTCTCACATTAATTCTCTGCTCCACTCCCACTCTGATCTCTCTGTCCTCGGCCATCTCCATTCAGTCTGTAAGGGTGACTCCGAGCTTCCGGTCGCCTGTCACATTAATTCTCTGCTCCACCCCCACTCTGATCTCACTGTCCTCGGCCATCTCCATTCAGTCTGTAAGGGTGACTCCGAGCTTCCGGTCACCTGTCACATTAATTCTCTGCTCCACCCCCACTCTGATCTCACTGTCCTCGGCCATCTCCATTCAGTCTGTCAGGGTGACTCTGAGCTTCCGGTCACCTGTCACATTAATTCTCTGCTCCATCCCCACTCTGATCTCTCTGTCCTCGGCCATCTCCATTCAGTCTGTAAGGGTGACTCTGAGCTTCCGGTCACCTGTCACATTAATTCTCTGCTCCACTCCCACTCTGATCTCACTGTCCTCGGCCATCTCCATTCAGTCTGTAAGGGTGAGTCTGAGCTTCCGGTCACCTGTCACATTAATTCTCTGCTCCACCCCCACTCTGATCTCACTGTCCTCGGCCATCTCCATTCAGTCTGTAAGGGTGACTCCGAGCTTCCGGTCAACTGTCACATTAATTCTCTGCTCCACTCCCACTCTGATCTCTCTGTCCTCGGCCATCTCCATTCAGTCTGTAAGGGTGACTGCGAGCTTCCGGTCACCTGTCACATTAATTCTCTGCTCCACTCCCACTCTGATCTCTCTGTCCTCGGCCATCTCCATTCAGTCTGTAAGGGTGACTCCGAGCTTACGGTCGTCTGTCACATTAATTCTCTGCTCCACTCCCACTCTGATCTCACTGTCCACGGGCATCTCCATTCAGTCTGTAAGGGTGACTCTGAGCTTCCGGTCGCCTGTCACATTAATTCTCTGCTCCACTCCCACTCTGATCTCTCTGTCCTCGGCCATCTCCATTCAGTCTGTAAGGGTGACTCCGAGCTTCCTGTCGCCTGTCACATTAATTCTCTGCTCCACTCCCACTCTGATCTCTCTGTCCTCGGCCATCTCCATTCAGTCTGTAAGGGTGACTCCGAGCTTCCGGTCACCTGTCACATTAATTCTCTGCTCCACTCCCACTCTGATCTCTCTGTCCTCGGCCATCTCCATTCAGTCTGTAAGGGTGACTCCGAGCTTCCGGTCACCTGTCACATTAATTCTCTGCTCCACCCCACTCTGATCTCACTGTCCTCGGCCATCTCCATTCAGTCTGTAAGGGTGACTCCGAGCTTCCGGTCACCTGTCACATTAATTCTCTGCTCCACCCCCACTCTGATGTCACTGTCCTCGGCCATCTCCATTCAGTATGTAAGGGTGACTCCGAGCTTCCGGTCGCCTGTCACATTAATTCTCTGCTTCACCCCCACTCTGATCTCACTGTCCTCGGCCATCTCCATTCAGTCTGTAAGGGTGACTCCGAGCTTCCGGTCACCTGTCACATTAATTCTCTGCTCCACTCCCACTCTGATCTCTCTGTCCTCGGCCATCTCCATTCAGTCTGTAAGGGTGACTCCGAGCTTCCGGTCACCTGTCACATTAATTCTCTGCTCCACCCCCACTCTGATCTCTCTGTCCTCGGCCATCTCCATTCAGTCTGTAAGGGTGACTCCGAGCTTACGGTCACCTGTCACATTAATTCTCTGCTCCACTCCCACTCTGATCTCACTGTCCTCGGCCATCTCCATTCAGTCTGTAAGGGTGACTCCGAGCTTCCGGTCACCTGTCACATTAATTCTCTGCTCCACCCCCACTCTGATCTCACTGTCCTCGGCCATCTCCATTCAGTCTGTAAGGGTGACTCCGAGCTTCCGGTCACCTGTCACATTAATTCTCTGCTCCACTCCCACTCTGATCTCTCTGTCCTCGGTCATCTCCATTCAGTCTGTAAGGGTGACTCTGAGCTTCCGGTCACCTGTCACATTAATTCTCTGCTCCACTCCCACTCTGATCTCTCTGTCCTCGGCCATCTCCATTCAGTCTGTAAGGGTGACTCTGAGCTTCCGGTCACCTGTCACATTAATTCTCTGCTCCACCCCCACTCTGATCTCTCTGTCCTCGGCCATCTCCATTCAGTCTGTAAGGGTGACTCCGAGCTTCCGGTCACCTGTCACATTAATTCTCTGCTCCTCCCCCACTCTGATCTCACTGTCCTCGGCCATCTCCATTCAGTCTGTAAGGGTGACTCCGAGCTTCCGGTCACCTGTTACTTTAATTCTCTGCTCCACTCCCACTCTGATCTCTCTGTCCTCGGCCATCTCCATTCAGTCTGTAAGGGTGACTCCGAGCTTCCGGTCACCTGTCACTTTAATTCTCTGCTCCACTCCCACTCTGATCTCACTGTCCTCGGCCATCTCCATTCAGTCTGTAAGGGTGACTCCGAGCTTCCGGTCACCTGTCACATTAATTCTCTGCTCCACCCCCACTCTGATCTCACTGTCCTCGGCCATCTCCATTCAGTCTGTGAGGGTGACTCCGAGCTTCCGGTCACCTGTCACATTAATTCTCTGCTCCACTCCCACTCTGATCTCTCTGTCCTCGGCCATCTCCATTCAGTCTGTAAGGGTGACTCCGAGCTTCCGGTCACCTGTCACTAATTCTCTGCTCCACTGCCACTCTGATCTCTCTGCCCTCGGCCATCTCCATTCAATCTGTAAGGGTGACTCCGAGCTTCCGGTCGCCTGTCACATTAATTCTCTGCTCCACTCCCACTCTGATCTCACTGTCCTCGGCCATCTCCATTCAGTCTGCAAGGGTGATTCCGAGCTTCCGGTCACCTGTCACATTAATTCTCTGCTCCACTCCCACTCTGATCTCACTGTCCTCGGCCATCTCCATTCAGTCTGTAAGGGTGACTCTGAGCTTCCAGTCACTTGTCACATTAATTCTCTGCTCCACTCCCACTCTGATCTCTCTGTCCTCGGCCATCTCCATTCAGTCTGTAAGGGTGACTCCGAGCTTCCGGTCACCTGTCACATTAATTCTCTGCTCCACCCCCACTCTGATCTCTCTGTCCTCGGCCATCTCCATTCAGTCTGTAAGGGTGACTCCGAGCTTCCGGTCACCTGTCACATTAATTCTCTGCTCCACTCCCACTCTGATCTCTCTGTCCTCGGCCATCTCCATTCAGTCTGTAAGGGTGACTCTGAGCTTCCGGTCACCTGTCACATTAATTCTCTGCTCCACCCCCACTCTGATCTCACTGTCCTTGGCCATCTCCATTCAGTCTGTAAGGGTGACTCTGAGCTTCCGGTCACCTGTCACATTAATTCTCTGCTCCACCCCCACTCTGATCTCTCTGTCCTCGGCCATCTCCATTCAGTCTGTAAGGGTGACTCCGAGCTTCCGGTCACCTGTCACATTAATTCTCTGCTCCACTCCCACTCTGATCTCACTGTCCTCGGCCATCTCTATTCAGTCTGTAAGGGTGACTCCGAGCTTCCGGTCACCTGTCACATTAATTCTCTGCTCCACCCCCACTCTGATCTCACTGTCCTCTGCCATCTCCATTCAGTCTGTAAGGGTGACTCCGAGCTTCCAGTCACCTGTCACATTAATTCTCTGCTCCACTCACACTCTGATCTCACTGTCCTCGGCCATCTCGATTCAGTCTGTAAGGGTGACTCCGAGCTTCCGGTCACCTGTCACATTAATTCTCTGCTCCACTCCCACTCTGATCTCACTGTCCTCGGCCATCTCCATTCAGTCTGTAAGGGTGACTCCGAGCTTCCGGTCACCTGTCACATTAATTCTCTGCTCCACTCCCACTCTGATCTCTGTCCTCGGCCATCTCCATTCAGTCTGTAAGGGTGACTCCGAGCTTCCGGTCACCTGTCACATTAATTCTCTGCTCCACCCCCACTCTGATCTCTCTGTCCTCGGCCATCTCCATTCAGTCTGTAAGGGTGACTCTGAGCTTCCGGTCACCTGTCACATTAATTCTCTGCTCCACTCCCACTCTGATCTCACTGTCCTCGGCCATCTCCATTCAGTCTGTAAGGGTGACCCCGAGCTTCCGGTCACCTGTCACATTAATTCTCTGCTCCACTCCCACACTGATCTCTCTGTCCTCGGCCATCTCCATTCAGTCTGTAAGGGTGACTCTGAGCTTCCGGTCACCTGTCACATTAATTCTCTGCTCCACCCCCACTCTGATCTCACTGTCCTCGGCCATCTCCATTCAGTCTGTAAGGGTGACTCCGAGCTTCCGGTCACCTGTCACATTAATTCTCTGCTCCACTCCCACTCTGATCTCTCTGTCCTCGGCCATCTCCATTCAGTCTGTAAGGGTGACTCCGAGCTTCCGGTCGCCTGTCACATTAATTCTCTGCTCCACTCCCACTCTGATCTCACTGTCCTCGGCCATCTCCATTCAGTCTGTAAGGGTGACTCTGAGCTTCCGGTCACCTGTCACATTAATTCTCTGCTCCACTCCCACTCTGATCTCACTGTCCTCGGCCATCTCCATTCAGTCTGTAAGGGTGACTCTGAGCTTCCGGTCACCTGTCACATTAATTCTCTGCTCCACTCCCACTCTGATCTCACTGTCCTCGGCCATCTCCATTCAGTCTGTAAGGGTGACTCTGAGGGTCCGGTCGCCTGTCACATTAATTCTCTGCTCCACTCCCACTCTGATCTCTCTGTCCTCGGCCATCTCCATTCAGTCTGTAAGGTTGACTCTGAGCTTCTGGTCACCTGTCACATTAATTCCCTGCTCCACCCCCACTCTGATCTCACTGTCCTCGGCCATCTCCATTCAATCTGTAAGGGTGACTCCGAGCTTCCGGTCACCTGTCACATTAATTCTCTGCTCCACTCCCACTCTGATCTCACTGTCCTCGGCCATCTCCATTCAGTCTGTAAGGGTGACTCTGAGCTTCCGGTCACCTGTCAAATTAATTCTCTGCTCCACTCCCACTCTGATCTCACTGTCCTCGGCCATCTCCATTCAGTCTGTAAGGGTGACTCCGAGCTTCCGGTCACCTGTCACATTAATTCTCTGCTCCACTCCCACTCTGATCTCACTGTCCTCGGCCATCTCCATTCAGTCTGTAAGGGTGACTCCGAGCTTCCGGTCGCCTGTCACATTAATTCTCTGCTCCACTCCCACTCTGATCTCACTGTCCTCGGCCATCTCCATTCAGTCTGTAAGGGTGACTCCGAGCTTCCTGTCACCTGTCACATTAATTCTCTGCTCCACCCCCACTCTGATCTCTCTGTCCTCGGGCATCTCCATTCAGTCTGTAAGGGTGACTCCGAGCTTCCGGTCACCTGTCACATTAATTCCCTGCTCCACCCCCACTCTGATCTCACTGTCCTCGGCCATCTCCATTCAGTCTGTAAGGGTGACTCCGAGCTTCCGGTCACCTGTCACATTAATTCTCTGCTCCACTCCCACTCTGATCTCACTGTCCTCGGCAATCTCCATTCAGTTTGTAAGGGTGACTCCGAGCTTCCAGTCACCTGTCACATTAATTCTGTGCTCCACTCCCACTCTGATCTCACTGTCCTCGGCCATCTCCATTCAGTCTGTAAGGGTGACTTCGAGCTTCCGGTCACCTGTCACATTAATTCTCTGCTCCACTCCCACTCTGATCTCTCTGTCCTCGGCCATCTCCATTCAGTCTGTAAGGGTGACTCCGAGCTTCCGGTCACCTGTCACATTAATTCTCTGCTCCACTCCCACTCTGATCTCACTGTCCTCGGCCATCTCCATTCAGTCTGTAAGGGTGACTCCGAGCTTCCGGTCACCTGTCACATTAATTCTCTGCTCCACTCCCACTCTGATCTCTCTGTCCTCGGCCATCTCCATTCAGTCTGTAAGGGTGACTCCGAGCTTCCGGTCGCCTGTCACATTAATTCTCTGCTCCACTCCCACTCTGATCTCACTGTCCTCGGCCATCTCCATTCAGTCTGTAAGGGTGACTCCGAGCTTCCGATCACCTGTCACATTAATTCTCTGCTCCAGTCCCACTCTGATCTCTCTGTCCTCGGCCATCTCCATTCAGTCTGTAAGGGTGACTCCGAGCTTCCGGTCACCTGTCACATTAATTCTCTGCTCCACTCCCACTCTGATCTCACTGTCCTCGGCCATCTCCATTCAGTCTGTAGGGTTGACTCCGAGCTTCCGGTCACCTGTCACATTAATTCTCTGCTCCACCCCCACTCTGATCTCACTGTCCTCGGCCAACTCCATTCAGTCTGTAAGGGTGACTCTGAGCTTCCGGTCACCTGTCACATTAATTCTCTGCTCCACTCCCACTCTGATCTCTCTGTCCTCGGCCATCTCCATTCAGTCTGTAAGGGTGACTCCGAGCTTCCGGTCACCTGTCACATTAATTCTCTGCTCCACTCCCACTCTGATCTCTCTGTCCTCGGCCATCTCCATTCAGTCTGTAAGGGTGACTCCGAGCTTCCGGTCGCCTGTCACATTAATTCTCTGCTCCACTCCCACTCTGATCTCTCTGTCCTCGGCCATCTCCATTCAGTCTGTAAGGGTGAATCCGAGCTTCCGGTCGCCTGTCACATTAATTCTCTGCTCCACTCCCACTCTGATCTCACTGTCCTCGGCCATCTCCATTCAGTCTGTAAGGGTGACTCTGAGCTTCCGGTCACCTGTCACATTAATTCTCTGCTCCACTCCCACTCTGATCTCACTGTCCTCGGCCATCTCCATTCAGTCTGTAAGGGTGACTCTGAGCTTCCGGTCACCTGTCACATTAATTCTCTGCTCCACTCCCACTCTGATCTCACTGTCCTCGGCCATCTCCATTCAGTCTGTAAGGGTGACTCTGAGGGTCCGGTCGCCTGTCACATTAATTCTCTGCTCCACTCCCACTCTGATCTCTCTGTCCTCGGCCATCTCCATTCAGTCTGTAAGGTTGACTCTGAGCTTCTGGTCACCTGTCACATTAATTCCCTGCTCCACCCCCACTCTGATCTCACTGTCCTCGGCCATCTCCATTCAATCTGTAAGGGTGACTCCGAGCTTCCGGTCACCTGTCACATTAATTCTCTGCTCCACTCCCACTCTGATCTCACTGTCCTCGGCCATCTCCATTCAGTCTGTAAGGGTGACTCTGAGCTTCCGGTCACCTGTCAAATTAATTCTCTGCTCCACTCCCACTCTGATCTCACTGTCCTCGGCCATCTCCATTCAGTCTGTAAGGGTGACTCCGAGCTTCCGGTCACCTGTCACATTAATTCTCTGCTCCACTCCCACTCTGATCTCACTGTCCTCGGCCATCTCCATTCAGTCTGTAAGGGTGACTCCGAGCTTCCGGTCGCCTGTCACATTAATTCTCTGCTCCACTCCCACTCTGATCTCACTGTCCTCGGCCATCTCCATTCAGTCTGTAAGGGTGACTCCGAGCTTCCTGTCACCTGTCACATTAATTCTCTGCTCCACCCCCACTCTGATCTCACTGTCCTCGGGCATCTCCATTCAGTCTGTAAGGGTGACTCCGAGCTTCCGGTCACCTGTCACATTAATTCCCTGCTCCACCCCCACTCTGATCTCACTGTCCTCGGCCATCTCCATTCAGTCTGTAAGGGTGACTCCGAGCTTCCGGTCACCTGTCACATTAATTCTCTGCTCCACTCCCACTCTGATCTCACTGTCCTCGGCAATCTCCATTCAGTTTGTAAGGGTGACTCCGAGCTTCCAGTCACCTGTCACATTAATTCTGTGCTCCACTCCCACTCTGATCTCACTGTCCTCGGCCATCTCCATTCAGTCTGTAAGGGTGACTTCGAGCTTCCGGTCACCTGTCACATTAATTCTCTGCTCCACTCCCACTCTGATCTCTCTGTCCTCGGCCATCTCCATTCAGTCTGTAAGGGTGACTCCGAGCTTCCGGTCACCTGTCACATTAATTCTCTGCTCCACTCCCACTCTGATCTCACTGTCCTCGGCCATCTCCATTCAGTCTGTAAGGGTGACTCCGAGCTTCCGGTCACCTGTCACATTAATTCTCTGCTCCACTCCCACTCTGATCTCTCTGTCCTCGGCCATCTCCATTCAGTCTGTAAGGGTGACTCCGAGCTTCCGGTCGCCTGTCACATTAATTCTCTGCTCCACTCCCACTCTGATCTCACTGTCCTCGGCCATCTCCATTCAGTCTGTAAGGGTGACTCCGAGCTTCCGATCACCTGTCACATTAATTCTCTGCTCCAGTCCCACTCTGATCTCTCTGTCCTCGGCCATCTCCATTTAGTCTGTAAGGGTGACTCCGAGCTTCCGGTCACCTGTCACATTAATTCTCTGCTCCACTCCCACTCTGATCTCACTGTCCTCGGCCATCTCCATTCAGTCTGTAGGGTTGACTCCGAGCTTCCGGTCACCTGTCACATTAATTCTCTGCTCCACCCCCACTCTGATCTCACTGTCCTCGGCCAACTCCATTCAGTCTGTAAGGGTGACTCTGAGCTTCCGGTCACCTGTCACATTAATTCTCTGCTCCACTCCCACTCTGATCTCTCTGTCCTCGGCCATCTCCATTCAGTCTGTAAGGGTGACTCCGTGCTTCCGGTCACCTGTCACATTAATTCTCTGCTCCACTCCCACTCTGATCTCACTGTCCTCGGCCATCTCCATTCAGTCTGTAAGGTTGACTCCGAGCTTCCGGTCACCTGTCACATTAATTCTCTGCTCCACTCCCACTCTGATCTCTCTGTCCTCGGCCATCTCCATTCAGTCTGTAAGGGTGACTCCGAGCTTCCGGTCACCTGTCACATTAATTCTCTGCTCCACTCCCACTCTGATCTCTCTGTCCAAGGCCATCTCCATTCAGTCTGTAAGGGTGACTCCGAGCTTCCGGTCACCTGTCACATTAATTCTCTGCTCCACCCCCACTCTGATCTCTCTGTCCTCGGCCTTCTCCATTCAGTCTGTAAGGGTGACTCCGAGCTTCCGGTCACCTGTCACATTAATTCTCTGCTCCACTCCCACTCTGATCTCTCTGTCCTCGGCCATCTCCATTCAGTCTGTAAGGGTGACTCCGAGCTTCCGGTCACCTGTCACATTAATTCTCTGCTCCACTCCCACTCTGATCTCACTGTCCTCGGCCATCTCCATTCAGTCTGTAAGGGTGACTCCGAGCTTCCGGTCACCTGTCACATTAATTCTCTGCTCCACCCCCACTCTGATCTCTCTGTCCTCGGCCATCTCCATTCAGTCTGTAAGGGTGACTCCGAGCTTCCGGTCACCTGTCACATTAATTCTCTGCTCCACTCCCACTCTGATCTCTCTGTCCTCGGCCATCTCCATTCAGTCTGTAAGGGTGACTCCGAGCTTCCGGTCACCTGTCACATTAATTCTCTGCTCCACTCCCACTCTGATCTCTCTGTCCTCGGCCAACTCCATTCAGTCTGTAAGGGTGACTCCGAGCTTCCGGTCACCTGTCACATTAATTCTCTGCTCCACCCCCACTCTGATCTCTCTGTCCTCGGCCATCTCCATTCAGTCGGTAAGGGTGACTCCGAGCTTCCGGTCGCCTGTCACATTAATTCTCTGCTCCACTCCCACTCTGATCTCACTGTCCTCGGCCATCTCCATTCAGTCTGTAAGGGTGACTCCGAGCTTCCGGTCACCTGTCACATTAATTCTCTGCTCCACTCCCACTCTGATCTCTCTGTCCTCGGCCATCTCCATTCAGTCTGTAAGGGTGACTCTGAGCTTCCGGTCACCTGTCACATTAATTCTCTGCTCCACTCCCACTCTGATCTCTCTGTCCTCGGCCATCTCCATTCAGTCTGTAAGGGTGACTCCGAGCTTCCGGTCACCTGTCACATTAATTCTCTGCTCCACTCCCACTCTGATCTCACTGTCCTCGGCCATCTCCATTCAGTCTGTAAGGGTGACTCCGAGGTTCCGGTCACCTGTCACATTAATTCCCTGCTCCACCCCCACTCTGATCTCTCTGTCCTCGGCCATCTCCATTCAGTCTGTAAGGGTGACTCCGAGCTTCCGGTCACCTGTCACATTAATTCTCTGCTCCACCCCCACTCTGATCTCACTGTCCTCGGCCATCTCCATTCAGTCTGTAAGGGTGACTCCGAGCTTCCGGTCACCTGTCACATTAATTCTCTGCTCCACTCCCACTCTGATCTCTCTGTCCTCGGCCATCTCCATTCAGTCTGTAAGGGTGACACCGAGCTTCCGGTCGTCTGTCACATTAATTCTCTGCTCCACTCCCACTCTGATCTCTCTTTCCTCGGCCATCTCCATTCAGTCTGTAAGGGTGACTCCGAGCTTCCGGTCACCTGTCACATTAATTCTCTGCTCCACCCCGACTCTGGTCTCACTGTCCTCGGCCATCTCCATTCAGTCTGTAAGGGTGACTCCGAGCTTCCGGTCACCTGTCACATTAATTCTCTGCTCCACCCCCACTCTGATCTCTCTGTCCTCGGCCATCTCCATTCAGTCTGTAAGGGTGACTCCGAGCTTCCGGTCACCTGTCACATTAATTCTCTGCTCCACTCCCACTCTGATCTCACTGTCCTCGGCCATCTCCATTCAGTCTGTAAGGGTGACTCCGAGCTTCCGGTCACCTGTCACATTAATTCTCTGCTCCACTCCCACTCTGATCTCACTGTCCTCGGCCATCTCCATTCAGTCTGTAAGAGTGACTCCGAGCTTCCGGTCACCTGTCACATTAATTCTCTGCTCCACTCCCACTCTGATCTCACTGTCCTCGGCCATCTCCATTCAGTCTGTAAGGGTGACTCCGAGCTTTCGGTCGCCTGTCACATTAATTCTCTGCTCCACTCCCACTCTGATCTCTCTGTCCTCGGCCATCTCCATTCAGTCTGCAAGGGTGACTCCGAGCTTCCGGTCACCTGTCACATTAATTCTCTGCTCCTCTCCCACTCTGATCTCACTGTCCTCGGCCATCTCCATTCAGTCTGTAAGGGTGACTCCGAGCTTCCGGTCACCTGTCACATTAATTCTCTGCTCCACCCCCACTCTGATCTCACTGTCCTCGGCCATCTCCATTCAGTCTGTAAGGGTGACTCTGAGCTTCCGGTCACCTGTCACATTAATTCTCTGCTCCACTCCCACTCTGATCTCTCTGTCCTCGGCCATCTCCATTCAGTCTGTAAGGGTGACTCCGAGCTTCCGGTCACCTGTCACATTAATTCTCTGCTCCACTCCCACTCTGATCTCACTGTCCTCGGCCATCTCCATTCAGTCTGTAAGGTTGACTCCGAGCTTCCGGTCACCTGTCACATTAATTCTCTGCTCCACTCCCACTCTGATCTCTCTGTCCTCGGCCATCTCCATTCAGTCTGTAAGGGTGACTCCGAGCTTCCAGTCACCTGTCACATTAATTCTCTGCTCCACTCCCACTCTGATCTCTCTGTCCTAGGCCATCTCCATTCAGTCTGTAAGGGTGACTCCGAGCTTCCGGTCACCTGTCACATTGTTTCTCTGCTCCACTCCCACTCTGATCTCTCTGTCCTCGGCCATCTCCATTCAGTCTGTAAGGGTGACTCCGAGCTTCCGGTCACCTGTCACATTAATTCTCTGCTCCACCCCCACTCTGATCTCTCTGTCCTCGGCCTTCTCCATTCAGTCTGTAAGGGTGACTCCGAGCTTCCGGTCACCTGTCACATTAATTCTCTGCTCCACTCCCACTCTGATCTCTCTGTCCTCGGCCATCTCCATTCAGTCTGTAAGGGTGACTCCGAGCTTCCGGTCACCTGTCACATTAATTCTCTGCTCCACTCCCACTCTGATCTCACTGTCCTCGGCCATCTCCATTCAGTCTGTCAGGGTGACTCCGAGCTTCCGGTCACCTGTCACATTAATCCTCTGCTCCACTCCCACTCTGATCTCTCTGTCCTCGGCCATCTCCATTCAGTCTGTAAGGGTGACTCCGAGCTTCCGGTCACCTGTCACATTAATTCTCTGCTCCACCCCCACTCTGATCTCACTGTCCTCGGCCATCTGCATTCAGTCTGTAAGGGTGACTCTGAGCTTCCGGTCACCTGTCACATTAATTCTCTGCTCCACTCCCACTCTGATCTCACTGTCCTCGGCCATCTCCATTCAGTCTGTAAGGGTGACTCTGAGCTTCCGGTCACCTGTCACATTAATTCTCTGCTCCACTCCCACTCTGATCTCTCTGTCCTCGGCCATCTCCATTCAGTCTGTAAGGGTGACTCCGAGCTTCCTGTCGCCTGTCACATTAATTCTCTGCTCCACACCCACTCTGATCTCTCTGTCCTCGGCCATCTCCATTCAGTCTGTAAGGGTGACTCCGAGCTTCCGGTCACCTGTCACATTAATTCTCTGCTCCACCCCCACTCTGATCTCACTGTCCTCGGCCATCTCCATTCAGTCTGTAAGGGTGACTCCGAGCTTCCGGTCACCTGTCACATTAATTCTCTGCTCCACCCCCACTCTGATCTCACTGTCCTCGGCCATCTCCATTCAGTCTGTAAGGGTGACTCTGAGCTTCCGGTCACCTGTCACATTAATTCTCTGCTCCACTCCCACTCTGATCTCACTGTCCTCGGCCATCTCCATTCAGTCTGTAAGGGTGACTCCGAGCTTCCGGTCACCTGTCACATTAATTCTCTGCTCCACTCCCACTCTGATCTCTCTGTCCTCGGCCATCTCCATTCAGTCTGTAAGGGTGACTCCGAGCTTCCGGTCACCTGTCACATTAATTCTCTGCTCCACTCCCACTCTGATCTCTCTGTCCTCGGCCATCTCCATTCAGTCTGTAAGGGTGACTCTGAGCTTCCGGTCACCTGTCACATTAATTCTCTGCTCCACTCCCACTCTGATCTCTCTGTCCTCGGCCATCTCCATTCAGTCTGTAAGGGTGACTCCGAGCTTCCGGTCGCCTGTCACATTAATTCTCTGCTCCACTCCCACTCAGATCTCACTGTCGTCGGCCATCTCCATTCAGTCTGTAAGGGTGACTCCGAGCTTCCGGTCACCTGTCACATTAATTCTCTGCTCCACACCCACTCTGATCTCTCTGTCCTCGGCCACCTCCATTCAGTTTGTAAGGGTGACTCCGAGCTTCCGGTCACCTGTCACATTAATTCTCTGCTCCACTCCCACTCTGATCTCTCTGTCCTCGGCCATCTCCATTCAGTCTGTAAGGGTGACTCTGAGCTTCCGGTCACCTGTCACATTAATTCTCTGCTCCACTCCCACTCTGATCTCTCTGTCCTCGGCCATCTCCATTCAGTCTGTAAGGGTGACTCCGAGCTTCCGGTCGCCTGTCACATTAATTCTCTGCTCCACCCCCACTCTGATCTCTCTGTCCTCGGCCATCTCCATTCAGTCTGTAAGGGTGACTCCGAGCTTCCGGTCACCTGTCACATTAATTCTCTGCTCCACCCCCACTCTGATCTCTCTGTCCTCGGCCATCTCCATTCAGTCTGTAAGGGTGACTCCGAGCTTCCGGTCACCTGTCACATTAATTCTCTGCTCCACTCCCACTCTGATTTCTCTGTCCTCGGCCATCTCCATTCAGTCTGTAAGGGTGACTCCGAGCTTCCGGTCACCTGTCACATTAATTCTCTGCTCCACTCCCACTCTGATCTCACTGTCCTCGGCCATCTCCATTCAGTCTGTAAGGGTGACTCCGAGCTTCCGATCACCTGTCACATTAATTCTCTGCTCCACTCCCACTCTGATCTCACTGTCCTCGGCCATCTCCATTCAGTCTGTAAGGGTGACTCCGAGCTTCCGGTCACCTGTCACATTAATTCTCTGCTCCACTCCCACTCTGATCTCACTGTCCTCGGCCATCTCCATTCAGTCTGTAAGGGTGACTCCGAGCTTCCGGTCACCTGTCACATTAAATCTCTGCTCCACTCCCACTTTGATCTCTCTGTCCTCGGCCATCTCCATTCAGTCTGTAAGGGTGACTCCGAGCTTCCGGTCACCTGTCACATTAATTCTCTGCTCCACTCCCACTCTGATCTCACTGTCCTCGGCCATCTCCATTCAGTCTGTAAGAGTGACTCCGAGCTTCCGGTCACCTGTCACATTAATTCTCTGCTCCACTCCCACTCTGATCTCACTGTCCTCGGCCATCTCCATTCAGTCTGTAAGGGTGACTCCGAGCTTCCGGTCGCCTGTCACATTAATTCTCTGCTCCACTCCCACTCTGATCTCTCTGTCCTCGGCCATCTCCATTCAGTCTGTAAGGGTGACTCCGAGCTTCCGGTCACTTGTCACATTAATTCTCTGCTCCACCCCCACTCTGATCTCACTGTCCTCGGCCATCTCCATTCAGTCTGTAAGGGTGACTCTGAGCTTCCGGTCACCTGTCACATTAATTCTCTGCTCCACTCCCACTCTGATCTCTCTGTCCTCGGCCATCTCCATTCAGTCTGTAAGGGTGACTCCGAGCTTCCGGTCACCTGTCACATTAATTCTCTGCTCCACCCCCACTCTGATCTCTCTGTCCCCGGCCATTTCCATTCAGTCTGTAAGGGTGACTCCGAGCTTCCGGTCACCTGTCTCATTAATTCTCTGCTCCACTCCCACTCTGATCTCTCTGTCCTCGGCCATCTCCATTCAGTCTGTAAGGGTGACTCTGAGCTTCCGGTCACCTGTCACATTAATTCTCTGCTCCACTCCCACTCTGATCTCTCTGTCCTCGGCCATCTCCATTCAATCTGTAAGGGTGACTCCGAGCTTCCGGTCACCTGTCACATTAATTCTCTGCTCCACTCCCACTCTGATCTCTCTGTCCTCGGCCATCTCCATTCAGTCTGTAAGGGTGACTCTGAGCTTCCGGTCACCTGTCACATTAATTCTCTGCTCCACTCCCACTGTGATCTCTCTGTCCTCGGCCATCTCCATTCAGTCTGTAAGGGTGACTCCGAGCTTCCGGTCGCCTGTCACATTAATTCTCTGCTCCACCCCCACTCTGATCTCTCTGTCCTCGGCCATCTCCATTCAGTCTGTAAGGGTGACTCCGAGCTTCCGGTCACCTGTCACATTAATTCTCTGCTCCACTCCCACTCTGATCTCACTGTCCTCGGCCATCTCCATTCAGTCTGTAAGGGTGACTCCGAGGTTCCGGTCACCTGTCACATTAATTCTCTGCTCCACCCCCACTCTGATCTCTCTGTCCTCGGCCATCTCCATTCAGTCTGTAAGGGTGACTCCGAGCTTCCGGTCACCTGTCACATTAATTCTCTGCTCCACCCCCACTCTGATCTCACTGTCCTCGGCCATCTCCATTCAGTCTGTAAGGGTGACTCCGAGCTTCCGGTCACCTGTCACATTAATTCTCTGCTCCACTCCCACTCTGATCTCACTGTCCTCGGCCATCTCCATTCAGTCTGTAAGGGTGAATCCGAGCTTCCGGTCACCTGTCACATTAATCCTCTGCTCCACTCCCACTCTGATCTCTGTCCTCGGCCATCTCCATTCAGTCTGTAAGGGTGACTCCGAGCTTCCGGTCACCTGTCACATTAATTCTCTGCTCCAGCCCCACTCTGATCTCACTGTCCTCGGCCATCTCCATTCAGTCTGTAAGGGTGACTCTGAGCTTCCGGTCACCTGTCACATTAATTCTCTGCTCCACGCCCACTCTGATCTCACAGTCCTCGGCCATCTCCATTCAGTCTGTAAGGCTGACTCTGAGCTTCCGGTCACCTGTCACATTAATTCTCTGCTCCACTCCCACTCTGATCTCTCTGTCCTCGGCCATCTCCATTCAGTCTGTAAGGGTGACTCCGAGCTTCCTGTCGCCTGTCACATTAATTCTCTGCTCCACACCCACTCTGATCTCTCTGTCCTCGGCCATCTCCATTCAGTCTGTAAGGGTGACTCCGAGCTTCCGGTCACCTGTCACATTAATTCTCTGCTCCACCCCCACTCTGATCTCACTGTCCTCGGCCATCTCCATTCAGTCTGTAAGGGTGACTCTGAGCTTCCGGTCACCTGTCACATTAATTCTCTGCTCCACTCCCACTCTGATCTCACTGTCCTCGGCCATCTCCATTCAGTCTGTAAGGGTGACTCCGAGCTTCCGGTCACCTGTCACATTAATTCTCTGCTCCACTCCCACTCTGATCTCTCTGTCCTCGGCCATCTCCATTCAGTCTGTAAGGGTGACTCCGAGCTTCCGGTCACCTGTCACGTTAATTCTCTGCTCCACTCCCACTCTGATCTCTCTGTCCTCGGCCATCTCCATTCAGTCTGTAAGGGTGACTCTGAGCTTCCGGTCACCTGTCACATTAATTCTCTGCTCCACTCCCACTCTGATCTCTCTGTCCTCGGCCATCTCCATTCAGTCTGTAAGGGTGACTCCGAGCTTCCGGTCACCTGTCACATTAATTCTCTGCTCCACTCCCACTCAGATCTCACTGTCGTCGGCCATCTCCATTCAGTCTGTAAGGGTGACTCCGAGCTTCCGGTCACCTGTCACATTAATTCTCTGCTCCACCCCCACTCTGATCTCTCTGTCCTCGGCCACCTCCATTCAGTCTGTAAGGGTGACTCCGAGCTTCCGGTCACCTGTCTCATTAATTCTCTGCTCCACTCCCACTCTGATCTCTCTGTCCTCGGCCATCTCCATTCAGTCTGTAAGGGTGACTCTGAGCTTCCGGTCACCTGTCACATTAATTCTCTGCTCCACTCCCACTCTGATCTCTCTGTCCTCGGCCATCTCCATTCAATCTGTAAGGGTGACTCCGAGCTTCCGGTCACCTGTCACATTAATTCTCTGCTCCACTCCCACTCTGATCTCTCTGTCCTCGGCCATCTCCATTCAGTCTGTAAGGGTGACTCTGAGCTTCCGGTCACCTGTCACATTAATTCTCTGCTCCACTCCCACTCTGATCTCTCTGTCCTCGGCCATCTCCATTCAGTCTGTAAGGGTGAGTCCGAGCTTCCGGTCGCCTGTCACATTAATTCTCTGCTCCACCCCCACTCTGATCTCTCTGTCCTCGGCCATCTCCATTCAGTCTGTAAGGGTGACTCCGAGCTTCCGGTCACCTGTCACATTAATTCTCTGCTCCACTCCCACTCTGATCTCACTGTCCTCGGCCATCTCCATTCAGTCTGTAAGGGTGACTCCGAGCTTCCGGTCCCCTGTCACATTAATTCTCTGCTCCACTCCCACTGTGATCTCACTGTCCTCGGCCATCTCCATTCAGTCTGTAAGGGTGACTCTGAGCGTCCGGTCGCCTGTCACATTAATTCTCTGCTCCACTCCCACTCTGATCTCTCTGTCCTCGGCCATCTCCATTCAGTCTGTAAGGGTGACTCTGAGCTTCCGGTCACCTGTCACATTAATTCCCTGCTCCACCCCCACTCTGATCTCACTGTCCTCGGCCATCTCCATTCAATCTGTAAGGGTGACTCCGAGCTTCCGGTCACCTGTCACATTAATTCTCTGCTCCACTCCCACTCTGATCTCACTGTCCTCGGCCATCTCCATTCAGTCTGTAAGGGTGACTCCGAGCTTCCGGTCACCTGTCACATTAATTCTCTGCTCCACTCCCACTCGGATCTCTCTGTCCTCGGCCATCTCCATTCAGTCTGTAAGGGTGACTCTGAGCTTCCGGTCACCTGTCACATTAATTCCCTGCTCCACTCCCACTCTGATCTCACTGTCCTCGGCCATCTCCATTCAGTCTGTAAGGGTGACTCCGAGCTTCCGGTCACCTGTCACATTAATTCTCTGCTACACCCCCACTCTAATCTCACTGTCCTCGGCCATCTCCATTCAGTCTGTAAGGGTGACCCCGAGCTTCCGGTCACCTGTCACATTAATTCCCTGCTCCACTCCCACTCTGATCTCACTGTCCTCGGCCACCTCCATTCAGTCTGTAAGGGTGACTCCGAGCTTCCGTTCGCCTGTCACATTAATTCTCTGCTCCACTCCCACTCTGATCTCTCTGTCCTCGGCCATCTCCATTCAGTCTGTAAGGGTGACTCCGAGCTTCCGGTCACCTGTCACATTAATTCTCTGCTCCACACCCACGCTGATCTCTCTGTCCTCGGCCATCTCCATTCAGTCTGTAAGGGTGACTCCGAGCTTCCGGTCACCTGTCACATTAATTCTCTGCTCCACTCCCACTCTGATCTCTCTGTCCTCGGCCATCTCCATTCAATCTGTAAGGGTGACTCTGAGCTTCCGGTCACCTGTCACATTAATTCTCTGCTCCACTCCCACTCTGATCTCTCTGTCCTCGGCCATCTCCATTCAATCTGTAAGGGTGACTCCGAGCTTCCGGTCACCTGTCACATTAATTCTCTGCTCCACCCCCACTCTGATCTCACTGTCCTCGGCCATCTCCATTCAGCCTGTAAGGGTGACTCCGAGCTTCCGGTCACCTGTCACATTAATTCTCTGCTCCACTCCCACTCTGATCTCACTGTCCTCGGCCATCTCCATTCAGTCTGTAAGGGTGACTCCGAGCTTCCGGTCACCTGTCACATTAATTCTCTGCTCCACTCCCACTCTGATCTCACTGTCCTCGGCCATCTCCATTCAGTCTGTAAGGGTGACTCTGAGCTTCCGGTCACCTGTCACATTAATTCTCTGCTCCACCCCCACTCTGATCTCACTGTCCTCGGCCATCTCCATTCAGTCTGTCAGGGTGACTCCGAGCTTCCGGTCACCTGTCACATTAATTCTCTGCTGCACTCCCACTCTGATCTCTCTGTCCTCGGCCATCTCCATTCAGTCTGTAAGGGTGACTCCGAGCTTCCGGTCACCTGTCACATTAATTCTCTGCTCCACTCCCACTCTGATCTCTCTGTCCTCGGCCATCTCCATTCAGTCTGTAACGGTGACTCTGAGCTTCCGGTCACCTGTCCCATTAATTCTCTGCTCCACCCCCACTCTGATCTCACTGTCCTCGGCCATCTCCATTCAGTCTGTAAGGGTGACTCCGAGCTTCCGGTCACCTGTCACATTAATTCTCTGCTCCACCCCCACTCTGATCTCTCTGTCCTCGGCCATCTCCATTCAATCTGTAAGGGTGACTCCGAGCTTCCGGTCGCCTGTCACATTAATTCTCTGCTCCACTCCCACTCTGATCTCTCTGTCCTCGGCCACCTCCATTCAGTCTGTAAGGGTGACTCTGAGCTTCCGGTCGCCTGTCACATTAATTCTCTGCTCCACTCCCACTCTGATCTCTCTGTCCTCGGCCATCTCCATTCAGTCTGTAAGGGTGACTCCGAGCTTCCAGTCACCTGTCACATTAATTCTCTGCTCCACTCCCACTCTGATCTCTCTGTCCTCGGCCATCTCCATTCAGTCTGTAAGGGTGACTCCGAGCTTCCGGTCACCTGTCACATTAATTCTCTGCTCCACCCCGACTCTGATCTCACTGTCCTCGGCCATCTCCATTCAGTCTGTAAGGGTGACTCCGAGCTTCCGGTCACCTGTCACATTAATTCTCTGCTCCACTCCCACTCTGATCTCACTGTCCTCGGCCATCTCCATTCAGTCTGTAAGGGTGACTCCGAGCTTCCGGTCACCTGTCACATTAATTCTCTGCTCCACACCCACTCTGATCTCTCTGTCCTCGGCCATCTCCATTCAGTCTGTAAGGGTGACTCCGAGCTTCCGGTCACCTGTCACATTAATTCTCTGCTCCACCCCCACTCTGATCTCACTGTCCTCGGCCATCTCCATTCAGTCTGTAAGGGTGACCCCGAGCTTCCGGTCACCTGTCACATTAATTCCCTGCTCCACTCCCACTCTGATCTCACTGTCCTCGGCCATCTCCATTCAGTCTGTAAGGGTGACTCCGAGCTTCCGTTCGCCTGTCACATTAATTCTCTGCTCAACTCCCACTCTGATCTCTCTGTCCTCGTCCATCTCCATTCAGTCTGTAAGGGTGACTCCGAGCTTCCGGTCACCTGTCACATTAATTCTCTGCTCCACACCCACTCTGATCTCTCTGTCCTCGGCCATCTCCATTCAGTCTGTAAGGGTGACTCCGAGCTTCCGGTCACCTGTCACATTAATTCTCTGCTCCACTCCCACTCTGATCTCTCTGTCCTCGGCCATCTCCATTCAATCTGTAAGGGTGACTCTGAGCTTCCGGTCACCTGTCACATTAATTCTCTGCTCCACTCCCACTCTGATCTCTCTGTCCTCGGCCATCTCCATTCAGTCTGTAAGGGTGACTCTGAGCTTCCGGTCACCTGTCACATTAATTCTCTGCTCCAGCCCCACTCTGATCTCACTGTCCTCGGCCATCTCCATTCAGTCTGTAAGGGTGACTCCGAGCTTCCGGTCACCTGTCACATTAATTCTCTGCTCCACCCCCACTCTGATCTCTCTGTCCTCGGCCATCTCCATTCAATCTGTCAGGGTGACTCCGAGCTTCCGGTCGCCTGTCACATTAATTCTCTGCTCCACTCCCACTCTGATCTCTCTGTCCTCGGCCACCTCCATTCAGTCTGTAAGGGTGACTCTGAGCTTCCGGTCGCCTGTCACATTAATTCTCTGCTCCACTCCCACTCTGATCTCTCTGTCCTCGGCCATCTCCATTCAGTCTGTAAGGGTGACTCCGAGCTTCCGGTCACCTGTCACATTAATTCTCTGCTCCACTCCCACTCTGATCTCTCTGTCCTCGGCCATCTCCATTCAGTCTGTAAGGGTGACTCCGAGCTTCCGCTCACCTGTCACATTAATTCTCTGCTCCACCCCCACTCTGATCTCTCTGTCCTCGGCCATCTCCATTCAGTCTGTAAGGGTGACTCCGAGCTTCCGGTCACCTGTCACATTAATTCTCTGCTCCACTCCCACTCTGATCTCACTGTCCTCGGCCATCTCCATTCAGTCTGTAAGGGTGACTCCGAGCTTCCGGTCACCTGTCACATTAATTCTCTGCTCCACACCCACTCTGATCTCTCTGTCCTCGGCCATCTCCATTCAGTCTGTAAGGGTGACTCCGAGCTTCCGGTCACCTGTCACATTAATTCTCTGCTCCACTCCCACTCTGATCTCTCTGTCCTCGGCCATCTCCAGTCAGTCTGTAAGGGTGACTCCGAGCTTCCGGTCACCTGTCACATTAATTCTCTGCTCCGCTCCCACTCTGATCTCACTGTCCTCGGCCATCTCCATTCAGTCTGTAAGGGTGACTCCGAGCTTCCGGTCACCTGTCACATTAATTCTCTGCTCCACTCCCACTCTGATCTCACTGTCCTCGGCCATCTCCATTCAGTCTGTAAGGGTGACTCCGAGCTTCCGGTCACCTGTCACATTAATTCTCTGCTCCACCCCCACTCTGATCTCACTGTGCTCAGCCATCTCCATTCAGTCTGTAAGGGTGACTGAGCTTCCGGTCACCTGTCACATTAATTCTCTGCTCCACCCCCACTCTGATCTCTCTGTCCTCGGCCATCTCCATTCAGTCTGTAAGGGTGACTCCGAGCTTCCGGTCACCTGTCACATTAATTCTCTGCTCCACTCCCACTCTGATCTCTCTGTCCTCGGCCATCTCCATTCAGTCTGTAAGGGTGACTCCGAGCTTCCGGTCACCTGTCACATTAATTCTCTGCTCCACCCCCACTCTGATCTCACTGTCCTCGGCCATCTCCATTCAGTCTGTAAGGGTGACTCCGAGCTTCCGGTCACCTGTCACATTAATTCTCTGCTCCACCCCCACTCTGATCTCACTGTCCTCGGCCATCTCCATTCAGTCTGTAAGGGTGACTCCGAGCTTCCGGTCACCTGTCACATTAATTCTCTGCTCCACTCCCACTCTGATCTCACTGTCCTCGGCCATCTCCATTCAGTCTGTAAGGGTGACTCCGAGCTTCCGGTCACCTGTCACATTAATTCTCTGCTCCACTCCCACTCTGATCTCACTGTCCTCGGCCATCTCCATTCAGTCTGTAAGGGTGACTCTGAGCTTCCGGTCACCTGTCACATTAATTCTCTGCTCCACCCCCACTCTGATCTCACTGTCCTCGGCCATCTCCATTCAGTCTGTCAGGGTGACTCCGAGCTTCCGGTCACCTGTCACATTAATTCTCTGCTCCACTCCCACTCTGATCTCACTGTCCTCGGCCATCTCCATTCAGTCTGTAAGGGTGACTCCGAGCTTCCGGTCACCTGTCACATTAATTCTCTGCTCCACCCCCACTCTGATCTCTCTGTCCTCGGCCATCTCCATTCAATCTGTAAGGGTGACTCTGAGCTTCTGGTCGCCTGTCACATTAATTCTCTGCTCCACTCCCACTCTGATCTCTCTGTCCTCGGCCACCTCCATTCAGTCTGTAAGGGTGACTCTGAGCTTCCGGTCGCCTGTCACATTAATTCTCTGCTCCACTCCCACTCTGATCTCTCTGTCCTCGGCCATCTCCATTCAGTCTGTAAGGGTGACTCCGAGCTTCCAGTCACCTGTCACATTAATTCTCTGCTCCACTCCCACTCTGATATCTCTGTCCTCGGCCATCTCCATTCAGTCTGTAAGGGTGACTCCGAGCTTCCGGTCACCTGTCACATTAATTCTCTGCTCCACCCCCACTCTGATCTCACTGTCCTCGGCCATCTCCATTCAGTCTGTAAGGGTGACTCCGAGCTTCCGGTCACCTGTCACATTAATTTTCTGCTCCACCCCCACTCTGATCTCACTGTGCTCAGCCATCTCCATTCAGTCTGTAAGGGTGACTCTGAGCTTCCGGTCACCTGTCACATTAATTCTCTGCTCCACCCCCACTCTGATCTCTCTGTCCTCGGCCATCTCCATTCAGTCTGTAAGGGTGACTCCGAGCTTCCGGTCACCTGTCACATTAATTCTCTGCTCCACTCCCACTCTGATCTCTCTGTCCTCGGCCATCTCCATTCAGTCTGTAAGGGTGACTCCGAGCTTCCGGTCACCTGTCACATTAATTCTCTGCTCCACTCCCACTCTGATCTCTCTGTCCTCGGCCATCTCCATTCAGTCTGTAAGGGTGACTCCGAGCTTCCGGTCACCTGTCACATTAATTCTCTGCTCCACCCCCACTCTGATCTCACTGTCCTCGGCCATCTCCATTCAGTCTGTAAGGGTGACTCCGAGCTTCCGGTCGCCTGTCACATTAATTCTCTGCTCCACTCCCACTCTGATCTCACTGTCCTCGGCCATCTCCATTCAGTCTGCAAGGGTGACTCCGAGCTTCCGGTCACCTGTCACATTAATTCTCTGCTCCACTCCCACTCTGATCTCACTGTCCTCGGCCATCTCCATTCAGTCTGTAAGGGTGACTCCGAGCTTCCGGTCACCTGTCACATTAATTCTGTGCTCCACCCCCACTCTGATCTCACTGTCCTCGGCCATCTCCATTCAGTCTGTAAGGGTGACTCCGAGCTTCCGCTCACCTGTCACATTAATTCTCTGCTCCACCCCCACTCTGATCTCTCTGTCCTCGGCCATCTCCATTCAGTCTGTAAGGGTGACTCCGAGCTTCCGGTCACCTGTCACATTAATTCTCTGCTCCACTCCCACTCTGATCTCACTGTCCTCGGCCATCTCCATTCAGTCTGTAAGGGTGACTCCGAGCTTCCAGTCCCCTGTCACATTAATTCTCTGCTCCACCCCCACTCTGATCTCACTGTCCTCGGCCATCTCCATTCAGTCTGTAAGGGTGACTCTGAGCTTCCGCTCACCTGTCACATTAATTCTCTGCTCCACCCCCACTCTGATCTCTCTGTCCTCGGCCATCTCCATTCAGTCTGTAAGGGTGACTCCGAGCTTCCGGTCACCTGTCACATTAATTCTCTGCTCCACCCCCACTCTGATCTCTCTGTCCTCGGCCATCTCCATTCAGTCTGTAAGGGTGACTCCGAGCTTCCGGTAACCTGTCACATTAATTCTCTGCTCCACCCCCACTCTGATCTCACTTTTCTCGGCCATCTCCATTCAATCTGTAAGGGTGACTCCGAGCTTCCGGTCACTTGTCACATTAATTCTCTGCTCCACCCCCACTCTGATCTCTCTGTCCTCGGCCATCTCCATTCAGTCTGTAAGGGTGACTCCGAGCTTCCGGTCACCTGTCACATTAATTCTCTGCTCCACTCCCACTCTGATCTCACTGTCCTCGGCCATCTCCATTCAGTCTGTAAGGGTGACTCCGAGCTTCCAGTCACCTGTCACATTAATTCTCTGCTCCACTCCCACTCTGATCTCACTGTCCTCGGCCATCTCCATTCAGTCTGTAAGGGTGACTCTGAGCTTCCGGGCACCTGTCACATTAGTTCTCTGCGCCACTCCCACTCTGATCTCTCTGTCCTCGGCCATCTCCATTCAATCTGTAAGGGTGACTCCGAGCTGCCGGTCACCTGTCACATTAATTCTCTGCTCCACTCCCACTCTGATCACTCTGTCCTCGGCCATCTCCATTCAGTCTGTCAGGGTGACTCCGAGCTTCCGGTCACCTATCACATTAATTCTCTGCTCCACCCCCACTCTGATCTCTCTGTCCTCGGCCATCTCCATTCAGTCTGTAATGGTGACTCCGAGCTTCCGGTCACCTGTCACATTAATTCTCTGCTCCACCCCCACTCTGATCTCACTGTCCTCGGCCATCTCCATTCAGTCTGTAAGGGTGACTCCGAGCTTCCGGTCACCTGTCACATTAATTCTCTGCTCCACCCCCACTCTGATCTCACTGTCCTCGGCCATCTCCATTCAGTCTGTAAGGGTGACTCTGAGCTTCCGGTCACCTGTCACATTAATTCTCTGCTCCACTCCCACTCTGATCTCACTGTCCTCGGCCATCTCCATTCAGTCTGTAAGGGTGACTCCGAGCTTCCGGTCACCTGTCACATTAATTCTCTGCTCCACCCCCACTCTGATCTCACTGTCCTCGGCCATCTCCATTCAGTCTGTAAGGGTGACTCTGAGCTTCCGGTCACCTGTCACATTAATTCTCTGCTCCACTCCCACTCTGATCTCACTGTCCTCGGCCATCTCCATTCAGTCTGTAAGGGTGACTCTGAGCTTCCGGTCACCTGTCACATTAATTCTCTGCTCCACCCCCACTCTGATCTCTCTGTCCTCGGCCATCTCCATTCAGTCTGTAAGGGTGACTCCGAGCTTCCGGTCACCTGTCACATTAATTCTCTGCTCCACTCCCACTCTGATCTCTCTGTCCTCGGCCACCTACACTGTTCCAATGAAGCTCGACATAAGCTCGAGGAACAGCACCTCATCTTTCGATTTAACACATTACAGCCCTCCAGACTCAACATCGAGATCAACAATTTCAGGACACAATCCCCTGACCCCATTTTGTTTGGCCGGCAGCCTTTGATGATTCTTTTCCCATTTACACCTTTTCTCGACCAAGCATCTGTTGCTTTACTTGTCCCAATCCCATCGCCCTTTCCGTCACACCATCATCTCTTTTGCCATTCAATCTCTCCTGCCTTCCACACTATCACAGACCTCCCGCTTTGTTCTTTCCTCCCCTACCCCTTTCCCTGCATCTTTACTTGCACACTACCTGGGACAGCTCTAAATTTTTCCAGCTCTGATGAAAGGTCATCGACCTGAAACCTTA
Organism: Somniosus microcephalus; assembly: GCF_052327205.1. Lineage (NCBI taxonomy): Eukaryota > Metazoa > Chordata > Chondrichthyes > Squaliformes > Somniosidae > Somniosus > Somniosus microcephalus. The sequence goes on from NW_028225179.1 coordinate 15,260,809, forward strand.
AATTTGTTTCTCCACAGATGCTACATGACCTGCTGAGTGTGTCCACCATTTCCTGTTTATATTTCATAATTATATTGTTAAGTGTGTTTTTATTTATATAAAACATAATACACCAATAATGTCTAAGAATAGCAATACATCTATGAAGTCCGTGAACACTGGAATTAAAGTTGATTATTAATTCTAAAAGCATTAGAAAGAGGTGGAGAAGCCAAAGAGAGAAATTAAGAAAATGTGAGATAGAAGAAAGAGGGACAGTATGGGAATGAAAAACTGACAGACGTAAATAAGTGATAAAGAAATGGAGTGAGCATTAATAATACAGTGAAAGAGAAATACAAAACCAGGAATGGAATGATAGTGAAACAGTATGATAGAGAAAGACAGAGATACAAAGGTAAAAAGAAACAAACAGAAGCAGACAAAAAGAGAAACGGTTACACACAGAGAAACAGAGACTCAGAAATAAACAGAGGCAGACAGAAAGAGAAAGAGAAAAAAGTTGCAGACACCGAGTAAGAGCGACAATGTGGCTGATGGACAGAGGAGACATAGGTGTCAGAGACAACCAGAGGCAGACTGACAGTAACAGAGAGAGACAGACTCTGGCAGAAAAAAGGCAGAGTGACAGATCGAAAAGATAAAAACAGCAATAGGGAGGCAGAAACATAGAGATAGGAGCAGGAGTAGGCCATTCGGCCCCTCGAGCCTGCTCTGCCAATTAATGAGATCATGGCTGATCATCCAAATTCAGTACCCCGTCCATGCTTTCTACCCAACTCCTTCTTGAATATATTTAATGAATTGGCCTCAACTGCCTTTGATGATTATGCCATTCCCATTTAGTAAACTGAAAATAACACAGGCAGAATTAACAAGACAGAGAAACACATAGAAAAGAGACCGAGGAAGAGAAATATACACAGAGAGACAGAGACAAGAAAGGCAGACAATGATAAAAAGAGAAATAAAGTAAGGGACAGAGAATAAGTTTAACACATATGTCTATTCTGCAGTAATACACTTTTGGGTCTAATTCCAAAGGTGACGCCTGGAGGCTGCACAATACAAGCACTCAGTCTTGTGTAAGTGACCCTGCCCATCACTTAGCACAGGAGGGTTCCCAGCTGCTCATAACCCTTTGCGTGTATTACTAAGCTGCACAGGGACCCACAGCACTGTCCTGTGTTGTACATTCTCAGCTGTGGTACAGTGGGTAGCCCACTACCCTCTCAATCAGATGTTTGTGTGTTCACATCCGCTCCAGAGACCTGAGCGCAAAAATCTAGGCTGACAATCAAGCGCAGTGTTGAAGGAGTGCTGCAGTGTCGGAGGAGCCGTATTTCGAATGAGGCGTTACAACAAAACTCCGTCTGCCCTCTCAGGTGGACATAAAAGATCCCACGGCACTACTTTGAAGAAGAGCAGGGGAGTTCTCCCCAGTGTCCTGGCCAATAGTGATCCCTCAATCAACATAACAGAAACAGATTGTCTGGTCATTATCAAATTGCTGTTTGGGGGAGCTTGCTGTGCGCAAATTGGCTGCTGTGATTCGGACATTAGCACAGTGACAACACTTCAAAAGTATTTGATTGGCTGTAAAGCGCTTTGTGACATCCGGTCGTCGTGAAAGGCGTTATATAAATGCAAGTCTTTCTTTTGTTTTTCCTGCTCTGTTATGGTCCATATACTATTTCATACAGATTAAATAAAAATGATGAATAAAGTGATAACAACTAAATACTGTAACAAAAAAATCTCAGGCTCAGTCCAGTTTTATGTCTAACCTTTGAAATAAAGTCTAGAATTGCTGTACACAAAATGCCTTCTACATGCGCTTTATTTCAAAATAACAGACTTCAGTCCTGTTACCTTTTACAGAAGTTCACATTTCAGGGATTAATTCAATACATGCACTGCATTCTCTGGGTTAAAATCTGGCCTGTCCATTTTTAACACAGTTTGTAAACCCGATTATTTTAAAACGTTTTATTTAAACCCAGCAATGATTTCACTGGAACAGCAAATTAAGCCTCTCAGTGTCCCTCACCATAACAAGCTCGAACCGGTGTGACCTCTTCACCGAGACGTAACAGCCCATCCTATCTTACACATTACATCTAACTACAAGTGGGACCAACAGACCACACCACAAAGAGACACACTCACATGGGAACCGGATGGTTAAAGGTCAATGTCTGTCACCCTTGGAAGAATTCTAAGGAAATAAATTGCGATGGGGGAAATCCATTGATATTTCAGATACCTATAGGGACAGGAAAAATAAACTGTGGTTCTAGGTATCTGCTGGGATGGTAGAAATCCATTGCCATTCCAGAAATCAATTGTGGTTCCAGAAATCTATTGTGTCATGAGAAATCCATTGCCATTCCAGAAATGTATTGGTGTTGACATATGGAACTCAGTTAATTCCGCTTCGGAAAGGTTTGCATGTTTAGTTCATTCGATATAGGGAAAATTTGATGGGTATCATTGGAGAGAGAGTGGGAGAGAGATAGAGAGCGAGAGAGACAGACAGATAGATTTCACTCAGCAACAGCCAATGTTCGCAACCAACCGGCCTTGGATACTTTCATGATAGAATGTTTAGATTGGAAATGTTATGTTATGTTAAGAAAGTCTAGCAACTAGAATGGTTACGCTTACCACAGCAAGGCTACTGTGTTTTTACGTGCTTCTAAATTTGTTGATGTATATTGAAGAAAATTAATATTTGTGTCCCTGGACTATGTAATGGCCAGAGACTACTATATTAGGCAGAGTTTTTGCATTGTTCAAGCAGCACTGCTGAAGTTAAAGAATAAAATGACTATAACCAGACGAATGAACTCATTACTACTCAAGTGAACAAACAGAACACTGTTTAAGACAACATTGGTGAGCCAAGCGAAGGACATAATCTTGTTGTTGTTTGAAGACCAGGGAAGTCGAAATGGGACAGAAGTCAAACCACAACCATCAAGAGCGCAATCGTGAATGAGCTCTGTGGCAGGAGTTAGACTGCTTTCACCATCGACAATCCAAGGCAATGCAGCAGGATTCAGGAAAATGGAACACACACACGTGTGAGCTGTATTCAATTTGATAGCGGGTTTAACAGATATCCAGTTATATGGTGTCTTAACGTGACAGTCAGTGAAGGATCACTGTACTAATCATATAGTCCTCAATCTCTTACAGGTATCATAGAAAGGGGGAGTTTGTTGTGAGGGAATTGGAGACTGCTCACCACCAATAGAGGTCGAGTCCAAGAAGGAGAGGGCGAAATAAATAACAGCTGTAAACATTAACTAAAATATAGGAGTATTATCTTGGATGTTGTGGGTTGAATATTCTGTCCAAAAGCTTGTTGTGTCCGTGTGTTGATAGAGACACTGAAGACAGGAGTTGGTTTCACAGGTGTTTACTAAATTAAGTCTGGAGGGGAACTATCTGATACAACACAATATACAGGCTTATATAGCCCGAGTGGCCATTACCGGCATTACCGTACACATGGGGCTCTTAAAGGCACATACACTACAAAGCTCACTCGGGCAGGACCTTTTGAGAAGGGCAACAGTGACTCTTGCAGGGACCTTACGATGAAATGTGATAAAGGCCCAATCCAAGAATGAGCGGGCCAAGCAGACAACAAATGTACTAATAAAATGTTTAATAAGAATAACGAAGTCCCCTCATGGAGGGTGTGGGCAGAAGGTTATAAAGGCAGGCAATTGTTACACTGGGCAGCTCACGTTTACACACAATGTGGTGACATCAGAATTAACAACTATCAGGGAGGTGACAGAGAGAGGAGGAAAAACAACAGCAGCTAGAAACCAGGAATGGCAACCAAAGCAGTTCCAGAATCCGGCCTGACATTGCCTGTCAATCTCAGCTGTATGTTGACCAAAATCCAGGCCTGGCATTGCTTGTCAATCTAAGCTGTATGTTGACCAAACTCCAGGCCTGGCATTGCCTGTCAATCTAAGCTGTATATTGACCAAACTCCAGGCCTGGCATTGCTTATCAATCTAAGCAGTATGTTGACCAAACTCTAGGCCTGGCATTACCTGTCAATCTATGCTGTTTGTTGTCCAGACTCCAGGACTGGCATTGCCTGTCAATCTATGCTGTATGTTGTCCAGACTCCAGGACTGGCATTGCCTGTCAATCTAAGCTGTATATTGAACAAACTCCAGACCTGGCATTGCCTGTCAATCTAAGCTGTTTGTCGACCAGACTCTAGGCCTGGCATTGCCTGTCAATCTAAGCTGTATATTGACCAGGCTCCAGGCCTGGCATTGCCTGTCAATCTAAGCTGTATATTGACCAGTCCCCAGGCCTGCCATTACCTGTCAACCTAAGCTGTATGCGGACCAAATTCTAGGCCTGGCATTGCCTGTCAATCAAAGCTGTGCTCTGAACTACAACTTAAGTTAAAAACGCTGGTGCAGAAAGGCTGAGACAAGCCAAAACAAAACTTTCTTTAACAAAAGATCAGTTTCACTCCAAGGTCCAGCCTTGAAGTTACCGTTGCCATGGTAGGAAATAAATTTGAACTTTTCAAAACATTGGCCTAGAGTTACAAACGTGTTTAAAGACCCGGTTGTATTTTTAAATCAGTTTGAACAATGACAAAGTGCTTTAATTGCAATTGAACTGATGATTCTAGGATTGGCGGCAATCTACGCAGTGTAGATGGAAGCATCAATTACAAAGAGATATTAATAGCTTAAAGGAATGGGCAAGCCTGTGAGAAATTGATTTTAAAGTAGGCAAATGTAAGGTCAGCAACCATGCAACTAAAAAGGATAGAACAGGATAATATTTCCTAAATGGTGAAAAGCTAGAAACAGTGGAGGTCCAAAGAGACTTGGGGATCGATGCACATCGATCATTCAAATCAGAATTAGTCAAACAGTTTAAAAAAATCAAAAAGGCTGAGGAATGCTGACATTTTTATCTAGAAGACTAAAATACATGGGGGTAGAAGTTATGCTTCAGCTATACAAATCCCTGGATAGACATACCTCAGGAAGGATATGTTGGCCTTGGCGGGAGCGCAGAGATTTTCCACAATTCCAGGGTTAAACTACAAGAAGAGATTATATAAACTTTGGTTGTATTCCCTGGGATTTTTAAAAAGAGGGTGGCGAGATGTGATTTGATCGAAGTTTTCAAGATAATAAAGGGACCTGGGAGCGTAGAAAGTGAGCACTTTGCAGATTGATTACATTAACGAGTTTCAAAAGAATTAGAAAGATAATCAGTACGTTTGGCTTATAATTGACTGATTTTCCAAATGAGTTTAAATTACAAACATCAGAAATTGAAGAATCGTTTGGGGAAAATAGCCTCAGGCGGTCTATGATGGAACTAAGAAGGAGAAAGAGAAAGATTCTGTGCCTCTTCCACTGTTAAATTCTGCAAGATTTTAGTGCACAGCCTCTGTGAAAAGCTTGTGTGACGGTTTTTGGTGCCACCGTGGCTCCGCCCTCTTTTCCTTTTTGTGTAAGAGTGTTAAAAGTTTTGTTCCACTGAAAACACTAATTATTGTTCAGCGAAAGTCAATAACTGTCCAGTCATTTGGAAATACACCTGGAGAATGAAAAGGAAACATAATTATTGGCCCAGAAAATCGGGTCGGGGGCTTACCACGGGTGCAAGACCCCGACCTGCACTTAGCTAGCGCGCCGGCAGTTGAGCTCTGGGCTCCTGTGGAATTCCGTTCCGGGGCCTGCTCCAACTCCTGGCGCACTGTGCTTGCGTGTCCCAGGGGCGTAGTTAGTGTGATGCGTCCCCTGGGATCATGTGAGCCATGGGTCGCCAATCAGAGGAGGGAAAAGGCCATTCATAAGATTGACAGGAAGACCTGTCTAAACTTATGAATATACGGCCCCCAAAATAACAGTAAACCTTCAAATAATTTCTTTTTTAAATCACAATTTTTAAATAAAGTATAAATTACATTAAATAACTACTTTAAAAAATAATTTAAATTTTTGAAAAAAATAATTTTATAAAAAATGGGGCTAAAAATAAACTTACCTTGCTTTAAAGTATTTAAGAACAATAAACCTGTGGAAAAAATGTTTTAATTTTAATTAATTGACCACTTACCTTTTAAAATGCAGGCCTTATGCCTGGTTTTTACATTTCTAAAACCTAAAGACTTACCCTCACGGAAAAACCTGTAAAAAAAACGTAAGTTCAAAGCGCGTGTGCAGACTCCCGTATGCACGTGTTCAACCTCTGAACCCCTTGGTCCCGAGGATCGTACGTACCGGTTTCCCGCGCATGTGCAGTGCATGCAAGAAACCGGCACTTCCATCGTGTCCATGCGTGAGTACCCCGCACGTACTCACGCGTTGGGACCCGAATTTCTGGGCAAATGGCCCAGAAATTCGGGTCGGGAGCTTCCCGCGGGTGCAAGCCCCCGACCTGCACTTACCTAGCGTGCCGGCCATTGATCTGTGGGCCCCCATGAAATTCCGATCCGGGGCCTGGTCCAGCTGCTGGCGTGCAGTGCTTGCGTATCCCAGGGGCGCAGTTAGTTCGAAGCATCCCCTGGGATCACGTGGGCCATGGGGAGCAAATCGGAGCAGGGAATGCTCCATTCATAAGATTGATAGGATGACCTGTCAAAAGTTATAAATACTATTGCCGCAAAACAGCACTAAATCGTCAAATAAATTTGAATAAAATATCACATTTTTTAAATAAACTATAATTTACATGAAATAACTATTATATACACTAATTTAAATTTTTGAAAAAAATAATTTCTTTTTCTAACGGGGCTAAAAATAAACTTACCTTGCTTTAAAGTATTTAAAAATAATAAACCTGTGGAAAATATGTTTCAATTTTCATTAGTTCACCACTTAACTTGTAAAAAGCAGGCCTTGCGACTGCTGTTTAAATGTCTAACTTCTCCAGGCTTCCCCTTCCGGGAAAACCTGGAAAAAAAATGTAATTTCGCTGCACACGCGCAGCCCCTCCTGCGCATGCGTTCGACCACTGAACCTCTTCGTTCAGGGGAATGGAAGTGCCGGTTTCCCGGGCATGCAGGAAAGTGGCACTTCCATTGGGCTTACGGGTGAGTGCCCCGTGGATACTCACCCGTGGAGACCCGAATTTCTGGGCCACTGTTGTTGGAACCGATGAAATTGAATCTCTTTCTCCGGCAGTTGTTGCAGGTTTACGTATGAAAAGTGTCCTCGAGGTGCAATCGACAAATTTGGAGATGCCGTGTAGTGGAACAAGCTGAAGCATCAGCACAGTTAATGCCGAGAACAAATTAAACAGTAGCTCAAGCTGATGAGCCTTGCACTGGTGAGAATCCTGGACGGAGATTAGAGGAAGCGACAGTATGAAGGGCTGTACTGCGATTCTAACACTTCTCCAAGCACATTCCGGGCAAGTCATCGACAGTAAAAAGAGGGCTTGGAACGGGAATGGAACTGCGGCCGCACATGACAGATCATTGGCATTTGGAATGTAAAACTGCCATCTCCAATAGTCTGCATCCCTGAATCAGTCAAAAGGCAATGGACAATACATGACAAATCCATTTGAATTTATGTTTGATAACCAGTTGATTGGATCTGTATTCTAGACAGAATGACACTTAAGTCTACGGGTATGAATCTCGCTTTGGGGATTGTAGATTGAAATTTGCGCAAGGTCCCACGTGAGCCCCTTTTTAACGTCGCCTTCTAAAATTGGACATGTGCCCAAAACTTGTTCTAATCTGCCTAAGAAATAATCGGTCAGGACACAAATCATTCTCCAACAATCTCCAGCGTCTTTGGTGGAAGTACAATGCAAGCTGCCATGTAAATATCATGGCTTTAAAGACAATCAATTAAAGTATTTTTTAGCAAACAATTACCTGTGATGGTTGTAGGTATATTTGTGTGTGAGGATATTAGATAACAATGTATTTGTGAGCTGCTATTGGGTTCCACAGAAATCACAGAAACCCCACACTGCTGATAGAGGCCATTTCGGCCCATCGAGCCTGCACCAACACATATCCCACCCGATCCCCGTACCAACACATATCCCACCCTATCCCCGTAACCCCACATATTTAATCCCCCTAGCACTAAATGTCAATTTATCATAGCCAATCTACCTAACCCGCACATTCTTGGACTGTGGGAGGAAACCAGAGCACCCGGAGAAAACCCACACAACCACGGGGAGAATGTGGAAACTCCACACAGACAGTCGCCCGAGGTCGGATTCGAACACGGGTCCCTGGTGCTATGAGGCAACAGTGCTAACCACTATGCCACCGTGTCTGCTTTTGCATTTCTATTCGTTATAAATGTATTTAGATGTATCTGTATTATTTATTAATGTATTGGGTGGGGGAATCTGTGTCAGTTATAAATTTATTTTTGAGCGCTGCAAATGTCCCATCCAGCCCCATTCTACCTTCTCATTGCCCCACGTGGGACACGGCAGAACATCTGTTACATTCGGATTAAACTTTTCATTTTATTGATACTTAAAAAATTTGAGGTTTAGAAAGTAATAACTCTGCATCCATCAGCCTCTCTGATACCTCTGGAGCGTCCCTTACCCTGCCTGGTAGATCCGGAGCGTCCCTTAACCTATCTGATACATCCGGAACGTCCCTTAAACTCTCTGGTACTACTGGAGCGTACCTTACACTGTCTGGTACATCCGGAGCGTCGCTTAGATATCTGATACATCCGGAGCCTCCCTTACCCTGTCTGGTACAACAGGAGAGTCCCTTACCCTCTGTGGTAAACACCGAGCATCCCTTAAACTGTCTGGTACATCCGGAGCGTCGCTTAGATATCTGATACACCCGGAGCGTCCCTTAGCCTGTCTGGTACAACGGCAGCGTCCCTTACCCTGCCTGGTAATTCCGGAGCGTCCCTTAAACTGTCTGTTACATTCAGAGTGTCTCTTACCCTGTCTGTTACAACCGGAGCGTCCCTTACTCTCCTTCATACCTCCTGAGTTTCCATTATCCTTTTTAATAACTAGTTTGAAATCATTGCATATTTCACCTTCATCCGCAGCTATGTAATGCTTCCCGTCGCTCACGCTCCTCAACTGTTTAGGGAAAAGTGCCGAGTACCAGGTAAACAAACCGAGTTCTTCAGTTAGCCTCCCCAGTGCACTTCATTTCCTTAGGAATTTTCTTGTGTAATCGGGCTGCGTTGGTTCCAAAGGCAGGCCCTGCTTTCGCAGAGCTTGACTTTCGAGCGGTCCCGCGGGTCTAAATGTATTGACTGGCTTCAAGGCACCAACTCAGATTGGGGCGAATGGGACATTTGGCCCCAGGAACAGTGGTGGCAGCACAGCACATTTGGCAGTGTTAGTAGGTGAAAGTGAATGTTAGATGAAGGTAATACCGCAGGAAACTTTCAATGAAATTGAAGGAGGAAAGTAAAGGAGAGGCTATTGATTGAGGAAAGAAGAAAAATCTGTGCCGTGTCTAGCAATCGAGCCGAAGTTGCTGCAGCCACAACGCAGAGTACTAACCCACTAAACATCACATCAACTACTGCATCTCGGACCACAACAATGTAATGCACGGCACTGCTGAAAAAAGATGGATTTTTGGTGAAGGCCAAAATCAGCACCACCAGAAATTAGGATAGCGGTGAAATTCGACCCAGGCCCCGCAGCGACTGGAGCCTTCACCCAGATGGGAACTCGTGCAGCCGCAGTTACATTTAAAAGGATTTAAGCTTTTTCACACGAGAGTCTTAAGTAAAACAAAGGCCCCGTTGGGAGTCGAACCCAGGGTCGCCTGTTTAATTCGACAGATGCTTTGACCAGCTAAACCACGTGACCGAATCCCGAGACCATGTCTCGCCTCCACTCACTGATGTTAATCAGCTACCGGTCACTGTCTTCTGGAGTCTCAGGCCGTTTTTGTATTTCACCAGCTCTCTTGTCTATTTGCCATGTCTCCCGATGCTGTCTGTATCTCCCGCTTTGTTTATCTCAGTGCCAATCTGTGAATTGATTCTGAATGAATACCTGTATTTCCGTCTTACATGAAATAAATGAGGGCATCAGTCAATTCCTCCTCTTACACTGGGGAACTAATGAGCCAACATTTATAACATGATATTGTTTATTGTGATGCAGCAAATAGAATATTCCATCGTGAAAGATTCAGGTTCAATTCTGTGCAAAAAGAAACTTTGACCCAATGTGTTTCCAAAAGGCCGCCTTTTAATTTGACGTCACAAACGCCACCATTGCACCTCAAGGTGAATCATAACTAATAAACAGAGAAGTCAAGCACTGATACGGTATTTGTAAACAGGGTTGTGAGACTGTGGAAAGCACTGGCTCAGAGCAGCAGATTTAAAACAAGGTTTAAAAACCGGCAGCGTGTGGGCGGAAGGGGAGAGAGAGGTAAGAGAGCCACAAGTGTGATCACCTTGGAAACCATTGGCCCCGAATCTGCTTTAAATCCCCCCTCTGGATTTAAACACATTTAATGTCATATTCATACATTGATGCATTTGAACAATATATGAGATTTAACACTGTCTCTGATGTAAAATAACTGCTTTATGCATGTGAAATTATCATTGCCGAGATTAAACACTCAGTGCAGGGTTAGCGGCTCTTTGTTCTGGGGTGAGATTCTTGTTTTGGGAATTTACAAAAATTTTAAATGCAAAAGATCCCGGGTTCCAATCCCGGGCAGCGCCCTAACATTTTAATAGAACCAGTTCCCTCGGCCTGGAGACATTCCACAAGTCTTCAAATAATACCGGCCAGAAAATCAGCCTGTGTTCAGTACATCACAAGAAAACGGCAATATTATTCTTTAAAGCAGGAATTCAGTCCCAGAAGTGCCGAAACTGTGAGGTAAATATGTAAATCCGTTTATTTACAGAAGCCTAATCCGCATTTTCCACATTGTCAATCTGGGAGCTCGGCAGGACGTGCGGTAAAGGGGACTTTATTCAAGATTGGTCCTGCCGTTTGCAAACAGAAATACTGAAATAAAAGGGATTTTTGGATGACTCCTTTTGGATAATAATGTTAGATCGAGGTTGGTGAGTGGTTATATTCGCAGGACTGTTAATCTGTTTGGAAGATACGTGGCCTGAAAATATTACTTTCCCCAAATAAAAATCTTTTCTCTCCCTGTTTGTTAAAATTCCCCCACTTTCTCAAACTAATATATCACCCAGCTCTAATGGAACAAAGATCGAATCGAGAGCTAATTCCTCCTTCCTCCCTTCCTTCCCTCTGTCCTTCATTCCCTTCCTCCTTGTTCGCGGTTTCCTGCCTCATTGGAAAATGAGCCTGACTTTGATGTTAACTCTGTGATCTATATCTTATCATGGTGTGGAGATGCCGGAGTTGGACTGGGGTGGACAAACGTAAGAAGTCACACAACACCAGGTTATAGTCCAACAGCTTTATTTGAAGTCACAAGCTTTCAGAGCGCTGCTCCTTCGTCAGGTGAAGTGGAGAGATGCATAAAGACACAGCTTATATAGTCAGAGAATAATGTCAGATGTTTACAGGTAATCTTTCTAACTGCCATTTATCACAAGGTGATCACCAGCAGCAGCAACCAAGCCACCCCCGGTACCACGGTTGAAACCACAGGGAAGTCCATCGTCAACCTATCCGACCTCACCCTTCAACAAGACGAAATTGAAGCTCACAGCCGAGGGCTCAATTTCTGCCCCACCACCAAAATGGACTCTCACTTCCTCCTTCTGAGATTGGAACCGAATGCGGGAACAGGGGCAAATGATTAGGGAGCAGAAACATAAATTTCTCCTTTAGGAGGCAATGCAATTTCAAAAATATTTATCAACCTTAATGACGAGATTTTCTCTTTTAGTTTCTTTGGTTGAGAGGTAAATTATGGGCGAGAAATCCTCGTTCTTTTCGGCATACTCTCATGGGATCTGAGACCCGGTTTAACATCTTACTAGAAAGACGGCACTACCTCAGTACTACACTGGAGTGTCAGCCTGGATTATGTGCTCAATTCTCTGGAGAGGGGCTTGAGTTTGCTACCGCTGAGCGAGGGCTGACACCTACACTCAGTTCATTTGGCTGGAGTGAAATGTCGGAGATAAAGGGAATAATTATAATGGAGTAAACCTTCAACTTGGCGTCCAGGAAAAACCGGGCATCGTAATCGGCCGCTCGGTAAAGAAACAGCCCGACTTATGTTGCCATCGATTTCATAAGCATTGAAAATCAGGCCTGTCTATAATGGGCGGGGTCGTGGTCAGTTGCGAATCATTCTGGGTCTGTTCGAACCGGGAGTACTCACAGTCCCGGATCATTCTGTGTCTGTTAAAAACGGCAGAGCTCCCAGTCCCGGATCATTCCGGTTTTTTTTAAAGAAGAGCGATTTCAGCTTTGATGACCCAGTTGTTGAGTTTAACAAAATGTGCGAATCCAGCTCACAGAGGACCTGTTTATTCAGTTGAAATATTTTTATCTTTTACTCAACCCACTTCTTTTTTCGAGCAGTTTCCTTGAACCTGCTCACAATTCGCCCCGTAAAAAGAGTTACACCGGTATCAGCGGACGCACAGATTAATGGATAAGACGTTTGACTTCCGTACCAAATGCTTCAGCTATCAGAAGATTGAAGGTTCGAGTCCTACCACGGTCGTTTAGTTATCTGGGTGACACTTTTTATATTCTGAATCTGGCGTTAAACCGACCATTTTTGACAGTCCCTCACCTGAAGTTGAATTTCTTTCAGGGTAGCTCTACTTAGATGCAAAAAGCAAGAAATGGAATGTCTGAGAGCAGTGTATCGGTGAGAAAAGGTGGCCGAGAGGTTAAGGCAATGGACTGCTAATCCATTGTGCTTTACAAGCGTGGGTTAGAATCCAATCCTCGTCGCTGTTATATTACACGTTTGATGCTGATGCACTTTCTAAGCATTTTACTGAATCTTACTTGAAATACAATTTCCTGAAAATTGCACTGGTGTTGCTGGTCTGTGCCTCTGCATTGCTCATATCCTGTTAAAATTAAAATATTCCAAAAAATTTCTCAACCCACCTTGAATGAAAGTGGAGATGAGATCGCGAATCGGAGACTGAGAACCCTCTCTTCCTTCTTCCGTCCTCTGCGATTGGCACCGAATGAAAGACTAGCGGCAACACAGGCAAATGATTAGGGAGCAGAAACATAAATTTCTCCTTTGCGGGCAATTTAATTTCAAAAATATTTATCAAACTTAATGACGAGATTTTCTGTTTTTGGGACTTTGGTTGAGAGATAAATAATGCGCGAGAAATCCTCGTTCTTTTCAGCATTCTCTCATGGGATCTGAAGCCCCAGTTTAACATCTTACTAGAAAGACGGCACTCTCGACAGTGCAGCACTACCTCAGCACTGCCCTGGAGTGGCAGCCTGGATTATGTGCTCAAGTCTCTGGAGTGCGGCTTGAGTTTGCTACCGCTGAGCCACGGCTGACACCTAAACTCAGTTCATTTGGCTGGAGTAAAATGACGGAGCTAAAGGGAAAAATGATAATGGAGTAAACTTTCAACTTGGCGTCCAAGATTAAACCGGGCATCGTTTTAGAAACAGCCCGATTTATGTTGCCATAGATTTCATAAGCTTTGAAAATCAGGCCTGTCTATAATGGGCGGGGTCGCGGTCAGTTGCGAATCATTCTGGGTCTGTTTAAACCGGGAAAGCTTACAGTCCCGGATCATTCTGTGTCTGTTTGAAATGGCAGAGCTCACAATCTCGGATCATGCCGTTTTTTCAGAAGCAGAGCGATTTCAGCTTTGATGACCGAGTTGTTGAGTTTAAGAAAATGTGTCAGGGCTCGTCCGGGATTTGAACCCGGGACCTCTCGCATTTTAATCGTGAAATGCCCAAAGCGAGAATCATACCCCTAGACCAACGAGCCGCCGATGTCATTTCCCATTTGCATTGAGTTTCACTGCGCTGGTGCGAATCCAGCTCACAGAGGACCTGTTAATTCAGTTGAAATATTTTTATCTTTTCCTCAATCCACTTCTTTTTTCGAGCAGTTCCCTTGAACCTGCTCACAATTCGCCGCATAAAAAAGAGATTCAGCGGCATCAGCGGCCGCATAGACTAATGGATTAGGCATCTTACTTCTGTTGCAAATTCTTCAGTTATCAGAAGATTGAAGGTTCAAGTCTTACAAAGGTCCTTTAATTATCTGGGCGACACTTTTCATATTCTGAATCTGGCGTGAAACCGGCCATTTTTGACAGTCCCTCATCTGAAGTAACGGAAGGCCTGTTGCTTACATTAAGCTGATTGTACATTATCAACAATGTAGATCTTTGTGCACGGGCAGGATAAGCGGTGAACTTGAATTTCTTTCAGGGTAGTTCTAATTAGATGCAAAGAGCAAGAAATGGAATGTCTGAGAACATTGCATCGGTGAGACGAGGTGGCTGAGAGGTTAAGGCGATGGACTGCTAATCCATTGTGCTCTGCACGCGTGGGTTTGCATCCCATCCTCGTCGTTACTGTATTACACGTTTGATGCTGATGCACTTTCCAAGCATTTCACTGAACCTTACTTGAAATACATTTTCGTGGAAATTGCACTGGTGTTGCTGGTCTGTGCCCCTGCATTGCTCATATCTTGTTAAAATTAAAATATTCCAAGAAATTTCTCAACCCATCTTGAATGAAAGTGGAGATGAGATCGCGAATCGGAGACTGAGCACCTTCTCTTCCTTCTTCCTTCCTCTGAGATTGGCACCGAATGAAAGACTAGCGGCAACAGAGGCAAATGATTAGGGAGCAGGAACATATATTTCTCCTTTGGAATTTCAAAAATGTTTATCAAACTTAAAGACGAGATTTTCTGTTTTTGGGTCTTTGGTTGAGAGATAAATAATGCGCGAGAAATCCTCGTTCTTTTCAGCATTCTCTCATGGGATCTGAAGCCCCAGTTTAACATCTTACAAGAAAGACGGCACTGCCGACAGTGCAGCACTACCTCAGCACTGCCCTGGAGTGTCAGCCTGGATTATGCACTCAAGTCTCTGGAGTGAGGCTTGAGTATGCTACCGCTGAGCCACGGCTGACACATAAACTCAGTTCATTTGGCTGGAGTAAAATGACGGAGATAATGGGAAAAATGATAATGGAGTAAAATTTCAACTTGGCGTCCAAGATTAAACCGGGCATCGATTTAGAAACAGCCCGATTGATGTTGCCATGGATTTCATAAGCTTTGAAAAACAGGCCTGTCTATAATGGGCGTGGTCGTGGTCAGTTGCGAATCATTCTGGGTCTGTTTAAACCGCGAGTGCTCACAGCCCCGGATCATTCTGTGTCTGTTTGAAATGGCAGAGCTCACAATCTCGGATCATGCCGTTTTTTTCGAAGCAGAGCGATTTGAGCTTTGATGATCGAGTTGTTGAGTTTAAGAAAATGTGTCAGCGCTCGTCCGGGATTTGAACCCGGGACCTCTCGCATTTTAATCGTGAAATGCCCAAAGCGAGAATCATACCCCTAGACCAACGAGCCGCCGATGTCATTTCAATTTTCATTGAGTTTCACTGCGCTGGTGCGAATCCAGCTCACAGAGGACCTGTTAATTCAGTTGAAATATTTTTATCTTTTCCTCAATCCACTTCTTTTTTCGAGCAGTTTCCTTGAACCTGCTCACAATTCGCCCCATAAAAAAAGAGTCAGCGGCATCAGCGGCCGCATAGACTAATGGATAGGTATCTGACTTCTGTTGCAAATTCTTCAGTTATTTGAAGGTTCAAGTGCTACAAAGGTCTTTTAATTATCTGGGCGACGCTTTTTATATTCTGAATCTGGCGTGAAACCGGCCATTTTTGACAGTCCCTCATCTGAAGTAACGGAAGGCCTGTTGCTTACATTAAGCTGATTGTTCATTTTCAACATTGTAGATCTGTGTGCACGGGCAGGATAAGCGGTGAAGTTGAATTTCTTTCAGGGTAGTTCTAATTAGATGTAAAAAGCAAGAAATGGAATGTCTGAAAACAGTATATTGGTGAGACGAGGTGGCCGAGAGGTTAAGGCGATGGACTGCTAATCCATTGTGCTCTGCACGCGCAGGTTCGAATCCCATCCTCGTCGTTACTGTATTACACGTTTGATGCTGATGCACTTTCCAAGCATTTCACTGCATATTACTTGAAATACAATTTCGTGAAAATTGCACTGGTGTTGCTGGTCTGTGCCCCTGCATTGCTCATATCTTGTTAAAATTAAAATATTCCAAGAAATTTCTCAACCCACCTTGAATGAAAGTGGGGATGAGATCGTGAATACGGAGATTGAGAACCCTCTCTTCCTTCTTCCTTCCTTTGAGATTGGCACCGAATGAAAAGACTAGCGGCAACAGAGGCAAATGATTAGGGAACAGGAACATAAATTTCTCCTTTGGAATTTCAAAAATATTTATCAAACATAAAGACGAGATTTTCGGTTTTTGGGTCTTTGGTTGAGAGATAAATAATGCGCGAGAAATCCTCGTTCTTTTCAGCATTCTCTCATGGGATCTGAAGCCCCAGTTTAACATCTTACTAGAAGGACGGCACTGCCGACAGTGCAGCACTACCTCAGTACTGCCCTGGAGTGTCAGCCTGGATTATGCACTCAAGTCTCTGGAGTGAGGCTTGAGTATGCTGCCGCTGAGCCACGGCTGACACCTAAACTCAGTTCATTTGGCTGGAGTAAAATGACGGAGATAATGGGAAAAATGATAATGGAGTAAACTTTCAACTTGGCGTCCAAGATTAAACCGGGCATCGTTTTCGAAACAGCCCGATTTATGTTGCCATAGATTTCATAAGCTTTGAAAATCAGGCCTGTCTATAATGGGCGGGGTCGCGGTCAGTTGCGAATCATTCTGGGTCTGTTTAAACCGCGAGTGCTCACAGTCCCGGATCATTCTGTGTCTGTTTGAAATGGCAGAGCTCATAATCTCGGATCATGCCGTTTTTTTGGAAGCAGAGCGATTTCAGCTTTGATGACCGAGTTGTTGAGCTTAACAAAATGTGTCAATGCTCGCCCGGGATTTGAACACGGGACCTCTCGCATTTTAATGCTGAATTGCCCAAAGCGAGAATCATAACCCTAGACCAACAAGCCGCCGATGTCATCCTTCAATTTGCATTGAGTTTCACTGCGCTGGTGCGAATCCAGCTCACAGAGGACCTGTTTATTCAATGGAAATATTTTTATCTTTTCCTCAATCCACTTCTTTTTTCGAGCTGTTTCCTTGAACCTGCTCACAATTCACCCCATAAAAAGAGATTCAGCGGCATCAGCGGCCGCATAGACTAATGGATAAGGCGTCTGATTTCGGCTGCAAATTCTTCAGTTATTTGAAGGTTCAAGTCCTACAAAGGTCTTTTAAATATCTGGGCGACACTTTTTATATTCTGAATCTGGCGTGAAACCGGCCATTTTTGACAGTCCCTCATCTGAAGCAACGGAAGGCCTGTTGCTTACATTAAGCTGATTGTACATTTTCAACATTGTAGATCTGTGTGCACGGGCAGGAGAAGCGGTGAAGTTGAATTTCTTTCAGGGTAGTTCTAATTAGATGTAAAAAGCAAGAAATGGAATGTCTGAAAGCAGTATATTGGTGAGGCGAGGTAGCCGAGAGGTTAAGGCGATGGACTGCTAATCCATTGTGCTCTGCACGCGTGGGTTCGAATCCCATTCTCGTCGTTACTGTATTACACGTTTGATGCTGATGCACTTTCCAAACATTTCACTGAACTTTACTTGAAATACAATTTCGTGAAAATTGCACTGGTGTTGCTGGTCTGTGCCCCTGCATTGCTCATATCTTGTTAAAATTAAAATATTCCAAGAAATTTCTCAACCCACCTTGAATGAAAGTGGAGATGAGATCGCGAATCGGATGATTGAGAACCCTCTCTTCCTTCTTCCTTCCTTTGAGATTGGCACCGAATGAAAGACTAGCGGCAACAGAGGCAAATGATTAGGGAACAGGAACATAAATTTCTCCTTTGGAATTTCAAAAATATTTATCAAACTTAAAGATGAGATTTTCTGTTTTTTGGCTCTTTGGTTGAGAGATAAATAATGCGCGAGAAATCCTCGTTCTTTTCAGCATTCTCTCATGGGATCTGAAGCCCCAGTTTAACATCTTACTAGAAAGACGGCACTGCCGACAGTGCAGCACTACTTCAGTACTGCCCTGGAGTGTCAGCCTGGATTATGCACTCAAGTCTCTGGAGTGAGGCTTGAGTATGCTACCGCTGAGCCACGGCTGACACCTAAACTCAGTTCATTTGGCTGGAGTAAAATGACGGAGATAATGGGAAAAATGATAATGGAGTAAACTTTCAACTTGGCGTCCAAGATTAAACCGGGCATCGATTTAGAAACAGCCCGATTGATGTTGCCATGGATTTCATAAGCTTTGAAAAACAGGCCTGTCTATAATGGGCGTGGTCGTGGTCAGTTGCGAATCATTCTGTGTCTGTTTGAAATGGCAGAGCTCACAATCTCGGATCATGCCGTTTTTTTAGAAGCAGAGCGATTTCAGCTTTGATGACCGAGTTGTTGAGTTTAAGAAAATGTGTCAGGGCTCGTCCGGGATTTGAACCCGGGTTCTCTCGCATTTTAATCGTGAAATGCCCGAAGCGAGAATCATACCCCTAGGCCAACGAGCCGCCGATGTCAATTCCCATTTGCATTGAGTTTCACTGCGCTGGTGCGAATCCAGCTCACAGAGGACCTGTTCATTCAGTTGAAATATTTTTATCTTTTCCTCAATCCACTTCTTTTTTCGAGCAGTTTCCTTGAACCTGCTCACAATTCGCCCCATAAAAAGAGATTCAGCGGTATCAGCGGCCGCATAGACTAATGGATTAGGCATCTGACTTCTGTTGCACATTCTTCAGTTATCAGAAGATTGAAGGTTCTAAGTCCTACAAAGGTCTTTTAATTATCTGGGCGACGCTTTTTATATTCTGAATCTGGCGTGAAACCGGCCATTTTTGACAGTCCCTCATCTGAAGTAACGGAAGGCCTGTTGCTTACAATTAAGCTGATTGTACATTTTCAACATTGTAGATCTGTGTGCACGGGCAGGATAAGCGGTGAAGTTGAATTTCTTTCAGGGTAGTTCTAATTAGATGTAAAAAGCAAGAAATGGAATGTCTGAAAGCAGCATATTGGTGAGACGAGGTGGCCGAGAGGTTAAGGCGATGGACTACTAATCCATTGTGCTCTGCACGCGTGGGTTCGTAATCCCATCCTCGTCGTTACTGTTTTACACGTTTGATGCTGATGCACTTTCCAAGCATTTCACTGAATCTTACTTGAAATACAATTTCGTGAAAATTGCACTGGTGTTGCTGGTCTGTGCCCCTGCATTGCTCATACCATGTTCAAATTAAAATATTCCAAGAAATTTCTCAACCCACCTTGAATGAAAGTGGAGATGAGATCGTGAATCGGAGAGTGAGAACCCTCTCTTCCTTCTTCCTTCCTTTGAGATTGGCACCGAATGAAAAGACTAGCGGCAACAGAGGCAAATGATTAGGGAACAGGAACATAAATTTCTCCTTTGGAATTTCAAATATATTTATCAAACTTAAGGACGAGATTTTCTGTTTTTGGGTCTTTGGTTGAGAGATAAATAATGCGCGAGAAATCCTCGTTCTTTTCAGCATTCTCTCATGGGATCTGAAGCCCCAGTTTAACATCTTACTAGAAGGACGGCACTGCCGACAGTGCAGCACTACCTCAGTACTGCCCTGGAGTGTCAGCCTGGATTATGCACTCAAGCCTCTGGAGTGAGGTTTGAGTATGCTGCCGCTGAGCCACGGCTGACACCTAAACTCAGTTCATTTGGCTGGAGTAAAATGACGGAGATAATGGGAAAAATGATAATGGAGTAAATTTTCAACTTGGTGTCCAAGATGAAACCCGGCATCGTTTTAGAAACAGCCCGATTTATGTTGCCATAGATTTCATAAGCTTTGAAAATCAGGCCTGTCTATAATGGGCGGGGTCGCGGTCAGTTGCGAATCATTCTGGGTCTGTTTAAACCGCGAGTGCTCACAGCCCCGGATCATTCTGTGTCTGTTTGAAATGGCAGAGCTCACAATCTCGGATCATGCCTTTTTTTAGAAGCAGAGCGATTTCAGCTTTGATGACCGACTTGTTGAGTTTAACAAAATGTGTCAAGGCTCGCCCGGGATTTGAACACGGGACCTCTCGCATTTTAATGCTGAATTGCCCAAAGCGAGAATCATAACCCTAGACCAACAAGCCGCCGATGTCATTCTTTAATTTGCATTGAGTTTCACTGCGCTGGTGCGAATCCAGCTCACAGAGGACCTGTTTATTCAGTGGAAATATTTTTATCTTTTCCTCAATCCACTTCTTTTTTCGAGCTGTTTCCTTGAACCTGCTCACAATTCACCCCATAAAAAGAGATCCAGTGGCATCAGCAGCCGCATAGACTAATGGATAAGGCGTCTGACTTCGGTTGCAAATTCTTCAGTTATTTGAAGGTTCAAGTCCTACAAAGGTCTTTTAATTATCTGGGCGACACTTTTTATATTCTGAATCTGGCGTGAAACCGGCCATTTTTGACAGTCCCTCATCTGAAGTAACGGAAGGCCTGTTGCTTACATTAAGCTGATTGTACATTTTCAACATTGCAGATCTGTGTGCACGGGCAGGATAAACGGTGAAGTTGAATTTCTTTCAGTGTAGCTCTAATTAGATGTAAAAAGCAAGAAATGGAATGTCTGAAAACAGTGCATTGGTGAGACGAGGTGGCCGAGAGGTTAAGGCGATGGACTACTAATTCATTGTTCTCTGCACGCGTGGGTTCGAATCCCATCCTCGTTGTTACTGTTTTACACGTTTGATGCTGATGCACATTCCAAGCATTTCATTGAATCTTACTTGAAATACAATTTCGTGAAAATTGCACTGGTGTTGCTGGTCTGTGCCCCTGCATTGCTCATATCTTGTTAACATTAAAATATTCCAAGAAATTTCTCAACCCACCTTGAATGAAAGTGGAGATGAGATCGTGAATCGGAGATTGAGAACACTCTCTTCCTTCTTCCTTCCTTTGAGATTGGCACCGAATGAAAAGATTAGCGGCAACAGAGGCAAATGATTAGGGAACAGGAACATAAATTTCTCCTTTGGAATTTCAAAAATATTTATCAAACTTAAAGATGAGATTTTCTGTTTTTAGCTCTTTGGTTGAGAGATAAATAATGCGCGAGTCCTGCCGCGGTCGTTCAATTAACTGGGCGACACTTTTTCTGTTCTGAATCTGGCTTCAAACCGACCATTTTTGACAGTCCCTCAACTAAAGCAGCGCAAGGTCTTTTGCTTACATTAAGCTGATTGTACATTTTCAACATTGTAGATCTGTGTGCATGGGCAGGATAAGCGGTGAAGTGGACTTTCTTTCAGGGTATTTCCGCTTAGATGCAAAAACCAGGAAATGGAATGGCTGAGAGCAGTGCATGGTTGAGACGAGGTGGCCGAGAGGTTAAAGCGATGGACTGTTAATCGAGAATGCGGATCCCATCCTCGTCGTTATTACGTTTGATACTGGTCCCCTTTCCGAGCTTTTAACTGAAACTTGCCTAAAATAAACTTTCAAATGCAATTTCGTCAGAATCGCCCTGGTGCTCCTGGTCTGTGCCCCATGCATTACTCATATCTTGTTAAAATTAAAAGAGACCACTGCAATTCTTCAACTTCTTGAATGAATGTGGAACAGTGAACGTGATTCGGAGATTGTCGAACTGCTCCTTTCTTCTGCTGAGATTGTCACCGAATGAAAGAGTAGCGGGACCAGAGGCAAATGTTTAGGGAGCAGAAACATAAATTTCTCCTTTAGGAGGCAATGTAATTTCAAAAATATTTATCAACCTTAATGAAGAGATTTTCTGTTTTAGTGTCTTTGGTTGAGAGCTAAATAATGGGCGAGAAATCCTCGTTCTTTTCGGCATACTCGCATGGGATCGGAGGGCCCGGTTTAACGTCTTAACTAGCAAGACGGGGGCACCAACAGTGCAGCAGTACCTCAGTACTGCACTGGAGTGTCAGCCTGGATTATGTGCTCAAGTCTCTGGAGTGCTGCTTGACTTGGCTGCAGCTGAGCCACGGCTGACACCTGCACTCAGTTCATTTGGCTGGAGAGAAATGACGGAGATAAATGGATAAATTCTAATGGAGTAAAACTTCAATTTGTCGCACAACAGAAGAGCGGGCATTGTAATCGGCCGCCTATTATAGAAACAGTCCGATTTATGTTGCCATCGATTTCATAAGCATTGAAAATCAGGCCTGTCTTTAATGGAATGGGTCGTGGTCAGTTGTTAATCACTCTGGGTCTGTTTAAACCGGGAGTGCTCACAGTCCCGGATCATTCTGTGTCTGTTTAAAATGGCAGAGCTCACAGTCCCGGATCATTCCGTTTTTTTTAAAGTAGAGCGATTTCAGCTTTCATGACTGAGGTGTTGAGTTTAATTAAATGTGACTGGGCTTCGTCCGGGATTTGAACACGGGATCTCTCACATTTTAAGCCACAGAAATTCCCTAAGCGAGAATCATAACTCTAGACCAACGAGCCGCCGATGTTATGTTTTAAAGTTGCATTGCGATTCCCTGCGCTGGTGCAAACCCAGCTCGCAGAAGTCCTGTTCATTCAGTTAAAATATGTTTATCTTTTCCTCAATCCGCTTCTTTTTGGCCAGCATTTTAATTGAATCTGCTCACAATTCTCCCCATAAAAAGAGGTCCAGCCGCATCAGTGGCCGCGGGGCCTAATGGATAAGGCGTCTGACTTCGGTTGTCGAGGTTTTTCAGTTATCAGATGATTGAAGGTTCGAATCCTGCCGCGGTCGTTCAATTAACCCGGCCTCACTTCTTCTGTTCTGAATCTGGCTTCAAACCGACCATTTTTGACAGTCCCTCAACTGAAGCAGCGGAAGGCCTTTTGCTTACATTAAGCTGATTGTACATTTTCAACATTGTCGATCTGTGTGCATGGGAAGGATAAGAGGTGAAGTGGACTTTCTTTCAGGGTTTTTCTGCTTAGATGCAAAAACCAGGAAATGGAATGGCTGAGAGCAGTGCATGGTTGAGACGAGGTGGCCGAGAGGTTAATGCGATGGACTGTTAATCGAAAATGCGGTTCCCATCCTCGTCGTTATTACGTTTGATACTGGTCCCCTTTCCGAGCTTTTAACTGAAACTTGCCGAAAATAAACTTTCAAATGCAATTTCGTCAGAATAGCCCTGGTGCTCCTGGTCTGTGCCCCATGCATTACTCATATCTTGTTAAAATTAAAAGAGGCCACTGCAATTCTTCAACATCTTGAATGAATGTGGAGCAGTGATCGTGATTCGGAGATTGTCGAACTCCTCCTTTCTTCTGCTGAGATTGTCGCCGAATGAAAGAGTAGCGGGACCAGAGGCAAATGTTTAGGGAGCAGAAACATCAATTTCTCCTTTAGGAGGCAATGGAATTTCAAAACTATTTATGAACCTTAATGAAGAGATTTTCTGTTTTAGTGTCTTTGGTTGAGAGCTAAATAATGGGCGAGAAATCCTCGTTCTTTTCGGCATACTCTCATGGGATCGGAGGGCCCGGTTTAACGTCTTACCAGCAAGACGGGGGCACCAACAGTGCAGCACGACCTCAGTACCGCACTGGAGTGTCAGCCTGGATTATGTGCTCAAGTCTCTGGAGTGCTGCTTGACTTTGCTGCCGCTGAGCCACGGCTGACGCCTACACTCAGTTCATTTGGCTGGAGAGAAATGACGGAGATAAATGGAAAAATTATATTGGAGTAAACCTTCAATTTGTCGTCCAACAGAAAAGCGGGCATTGTAATCGGCCGCCTATGATAGAAACAGTCCGATTTATGTTGCCATCGATTTCATAAGTATTGAAAATCAGGCCTGTCTTTAATGGAATGGGTCGTGGTCAGTTGTTAATCACTCTGGGTCTGTTTAATTCGGGAGTGCTCACAGTCCCGGATCATTCTGTGTCTGTTTAAAATGGCAGAGCTGACAGTCCCGGATCATTCCGTTTTTTTTAAAGTAGAGCGATTTCAGCTTTCATGACTGAGGTGTTGAGTTTAACTAAATGTGACTGGGCTCGTCCGAGATTTGAAACCAGAATCTCTCGCATTTTAAGCCACAGAAATTCCCTAAGCGAGAATCATACCCCTAGACCAACGAGCCGCCGATGTTATGTTTCAAGTTCCATTGTGATTCCCTGCGCTGGTGCAAACCCAGCTCGCAGAAGTCCTGTTCATTCAGTTAAAATATGTTTATCTTTTCCTCAATCCGCTTCTTTTTGCTAGCATTTTACTTGAATCTGCTCACAATTCTCCCCATAAAAAGAGGCTGAGCAGCATCAGTGGCCACGTGGCCTAATGGATAACGCGTCTGACTTCGGTTTGTGAGGTTTTTCAGTTATCAGATGATTGCAGGTTCAAGTCCTGCCGCGGTCGTTCAATAAACTGTGCGGCAATTTTTCTGTTCTGAATCTGGCTTCAAACCGACCATTTTTGACAGTCCCTCAACTGAAGCAGCGGAAGGCCTTTTGCTTACATTAAGCTGATTGCACATTTTCAACATTGTAGATCTGTGTGCATGGGCAGGATAAGCGGTGAAGTGGACTTTATTTCAGGGTATTTCTGCTTAGAAGCAAAAACCAGGAAATGGAATGGCTGAGAGCAGTGCATGGTTGAGACGAGGTGGCCGAGAGGTTAAGGCGATGGACTGTTAATCGAAAAAGCGGATCGCATCCTCGTCGTTATTACGTTTGATACTGGTACACTTTCCGATCTTTTAACTGAAACTTGCCTAATATAAACTTTCAAATGCAATTTCATCAGAATCGCCCTCGTGCCCCTGGTCTGTGCCCCATGCATAACTCATATCTTGTTAAAATTAAAAGAGACCACTGCAATTCTTCAACTTCTTGAATGAATGTGGAGCAGTGATCGTGATTCGGAGATTGTCGAACTCCTCCTTTCTTCTGCTGAGATTGTCACTGAATGAAAGTGTAGCGGGTCCAGAGGCAAATGTTTAGGGAGCAGAAACATAAATGACTCCTTTAGGAGGCAATGTAATTTCAAAAACATTTATCAACCTTAATGAAGAGATTTTCTGTTTTAGTGTCTTTGGTTGAGAGCTAAATAATGGGCGAGAAATCCTCGTTCTTTTCGGCATACTCTCATGGGATCGGAGGGCCCGGTTTAACGTCTTACCAGCAAGACGGGGGCACCAACAGTGCAGCACTACCTCAGTACTGCACTGGAGTGTCAGCCTGGATTATGTGCTCAAGTCTCTGGAGTGGTGCTTGACTTTCCTGCCGCTGAGTCACGGCTGACACCTACACTCAGTTCATTTGGCTGGAGAGAAATGACGGAGATAAATGGAAAAATTATAATGGAGTAAACCTTCAATTTGTCGTCCAACAGAAGAGCGGGCATTGTAATCGGCCGCCTATTATGGAAACAGTCCGATTTATGTTGCCATCGATTTCATAAGAATTGAAAATCAGGCCTGTCTTTAATGGAATGGGTCGTGGTCAGTTGTTAATCACTCTGGGTCTGTTCAAACCGGGAGTGCTCACAGTCCCGGATCATTCAGTGTCTCTTTAAAATGGCAGAGCTCACAGTCCCGGATTATTCCGTTCTTTTAAAAGTAGAGCGATTTCCGCTTTCATGACCGAGGTGTTGAGTTTAACTAAATGCGGCAGGGCTCGTCCGGGATTTGAACGCGGGATCTTTCGCATTTATTAATCCAAAGAAACACCCACAGCGAGAATCATACCCCTAGACCAACGAGCCGCCAATGCTTTGCTTCAAGTTGCATTGCGATTCCCTGCGCTGGTGCAAACCCAGCTCGCAGAAGTCCTGTTCATTCAGTTAAAATTATTATCTTTGCCTCAATCCGCTTCATTTTGCGAGCAGTTTCCTTGAATCTGCTCACAATTCTCCCCACAAAAAGAGGCTCAGCAGCTTCAGCGGCCGCGTGGCCTAATGGATAATGCGTCTGAATTCGGTTGCGAGTTTTTCAGTTATCGAAAGATTGCAGGTTGGAGTCCTGCTGCGGTCGTTTAATTAACTGGGAGACGCTTTTTCTGTTCTGAATCTGGCTGCAAACCGACCATTTTTGACAGTCCCTCAACTGAAGCAGCGGAAGGCCTTTTGCTTCCATTAAGCTGATTGTACATTTTCAACATTGTAGATCTGTCTGCACGGGCAGAATAAGCGGTGAAGTGAACTTTCTTTCAGGGTATTTCTGCTTAAATGCAAAAAGCAGGAAATGGAATGGCTGCGAGCATTGTATGGTGGGGACAAGGTGGCCGAGAGATTAAGGCGATGGACTGTTAATCTGTTGGGCTCATTACGCGAGGGTTCGGATCCCATCCTCGTCGTTATTACGTTTGATATTGGTACACCTTCCGAGCATTTAACTGAATCTTGCCTAAAATAAGCTTTCAACTTCAATTTCGTCAGAACCGCCCTGGTCTGTGCACCATGCATTACTCATATCCTGTTAAAATTAAAAGAGACCACTGCATTTCTTCAACTGCTTGAATGAATGTGGAGCAGTGATCGCGATTCGGAGATTGTCGAACTCCTCCTTTCTTCTGCTGAGGTTGTCAACGAATGAAAGAGTAGCGGGAACAGAGGCAAATGATTAGGGAGCAGAAACATAAATTTCTCCTTTAGGATGCAATGTAACTTCAAAAATATTTATCAACCTTAATGACGAGATTTCCTGTTTTGGTGTCTTTGGTTGAGAGCTAAATAATGGGCGAGAAATCCTCGTTCTTTTCGGCATACTCTCATGGGATCGGAGTGCCCGGTTTAACGTCTTACTAGCAAGACGGGGGCACCAACAGTGCAGCACTACCTCAGTACTGCACTGGAGTGTCTGCCTGGATTATGTGCTCAAGTCTTTGTCTGTTCTAAATCTGGCTTCAAACCGACCGTTTTTGACAGTCCCTCAACTGAAGCAGCGGAAGGCCTTTTGCTTACATTAAGCTGATTGCACATTTTCAACATTGTAGATCTGTGTGCATGGGCAGGATAAGCGGTGAAGTGGACTTTCTTTCAGGGTATTTCTGCTTAGATGCAAAAACCAGGAAATGGAATGGCTGAGAGCAGTGCATGGTTGAGAAGAGGTGGCCGAGAGGTTAAGGCGATGGACTGTTAATCGAGAATGCGGATCCCATCCTCGTCGTTATTACGTTTGATACTGGTACACTTTCCGAGCTTTTAACTGAAACTTGCCTAAAATAAACTTTCAAATGCAATTTCGTCAGAATCGCCCTGGTGCTCCTGGTCTGTGCCCCATGCATTATTCATATCTTGTTAAAATTAAAAGAGACCACTGCAATTCTTCAACATCTTGAATGAATGTGGAGCAGTGATCGTGATTCGGAGATTGTCGAACTCCTCCTTTCTTCTGCTGAGATTGTCACCGAATGAAAGAGTAGCGGGACCAGAGGCAAATGTTTAGGGAGCAGAAACATAAATGACTCCTTTAGTAGGCAATGTAACTTCAAAAATATTTATAAACC
Source organism: Somniosus microcephalus (assembly GCF_052327205.1). Lineage (NCBI taxonomy): Eukaryota > Metazoa > Chordata > Chondrichthyes > Squaliformes > Somniosidae > Somniosus > Somniosus microcephalus. Next base: position 15,288,425 of record NW_028225179.1, read on the forward strand.
TTAATGACGAGATTTTCGGTTTTGGTGTCTTTGGTTGAGAGCTAAATAATGGGCGAGAAATCCTCCTTCTTTTCGGCATACTCTCATGGGATCGGAGGGCGCGGTTTAACGTCTTACTAGCAAGACGGGGGCATCAACAGTGCAGTACTACCTCAGTACTGCACTGGAGTGTCAGCCTGGATTATGTGCTCAAGTCTCTGGAGTGCTGCTTGACTTTGCTGCCGCTGAGCCACGGCTGGCACCGACAATCAGTTCATTTGGCTGGAGAGAAATGAGGGAGATAAATGGAAAAATTATAATGGAGTAAACCTTCAATTTGTCGTCCAACAGAAGAGCGGGCATTGTAATCGGCCGCCTTTTATAGAAACAGTCCGATTTATGTTGCCATCGATTTCATAAACATTGAAAATCAGGCCTGTCTTTAATGGAATGGGTCGTGGTCAGTTGTTAATCACTCTGTGTCTGTTTACACCGGGAGTGCTCACAGTCCCGGATCATTCTGTGTCTGTTTAAAATGGCAGAGCTCACAGTCGCGGATCATTCAGTTTTTTTTAAAGTAGAGCGATTTCAGCTTTCATGACTGAGGTGTTGAGTTTAAATAAATGTGACTGGGCGCGTCCGGGATTTGAACCCGAGACCTCTCGCATTTTAAGCCAGAGAAATTCCCTAAGCGAGAATCATCCTCTAGACCAACGAACCGCCGATGTTATGTTTCAAGTTGCATTGCGATTCCCTGCGCTGGTGCAAACCAAGCTCGCAGAATCCTGTTCATTCAGTTAAAATATGTTTATCTTTTCCTCAATCCGCTTCTTTTTGCGAGCATTTTACTTGAATCTGCTCACAATTCTCCCCATAAAAAGAGGCCCATCCGCATCAGTGGCCGCGTGGCCTAATCGATAAGGTGTCTGACTTCGGTTGCGCGGTTTTTCAGTTATCAGACGATTGCAGGTTCGAGTCCTGCCGCGGTCGTTCAATTAACTGGGCGACGCTTTTTCTGTTCTGAATCTGGCTTCAAACCGACCATTTTTGAGAGTCCCTCAACTGAAGCAGCGGAAGGCCTTTTGCTTACATTAAGCTGATTGTACATTTTCAACATTGTAGATCTGTGTGCATGGGCAGGATAAGCGGTGAAGTGGACTTTCTTTCAGTGTATTTCTGCTTAGATGCAAAAACCAGGAAATGGAATGGCTGAGAGCAGTGCATGGTTGAGACGAGGTGGCCGAGAGGTTAAGGCGATGGACTGTTAATCGAAAATGCGGATCCCATCCTCGTCGTTATTACGTTTGATACTGGTACACTTTCCGATCTTTTAACTGAAACTTGCCTAATATAAACTTTCAAATGCAATTTCGTCAGAATCGCCCTGGTGCTCCTGGTCTGTGCCCCATGCATTACTCATATCTTGTTAAAATTAAAAGAGACCACTGCAATTCTTCAACATCTTGAATGAATGTGGAGCAGTGATCGTGATTCGGAGATTGTCGAACTCCTCCTTTCTTCTGCTGAGATTGTCACTGAATGAAAGAGTAGCGGGTCCAGAGGCAAATGTTTAGGGAGCAGAAACATAAATTTCTCCTTTCGGAGGCAATGTAATTTCAAAAAAATTTATCAACCTTAATGAAGAGATTTTCTGTTTTAGTGTCTTTGGTTGAGAGCTAAATAATGGGGGAGAAATCCTCGTTTTTTTCGGCATACTCTCATGGGATCGGAGGGCCCGGTTTAACGTCTTACTAGCAAGACGGGGGCACCAACAGTGCAGCACTACCTCATTACTGCACTGGAGTGTCAGCCTGGATTATGTGCTCAAGTCTCTGGAGTGGTGCTTGACTTTGCTGCCGCTGAGTCACGGCTGACACCTACACTCAGTTCATTTGACTGGAGAGAAATGACGGAGATAAATGGAAAAATTACAATGGAGTAAACCTTCAATTTGAAGTCCAACAGAAGAGCGGGCATTGTAATCGGCCGCCGATTATAGAAACAGTCCGATTTATGTTGCCATCGATTTCATAAGAATTGAAAATCAGGCCTGTTTTCAATGGAATGGGTCGTGGTCAGTTGTTAATCACTCTGGGTCTGTTTGAACCGGAATGCTCACAGTCCCGGATCATTCAGTGTCTCTTTAAAATGGCAGAGCTCAGAGTCCCGGATCATTCCGTTTTTTTTAAAGTGGAGCGATTTCCGCTTTCATGACCGATGTGTTGAGCTTAACTAAATGCGGCAGAGCTGGTCCGGGATTTGAACGCGGGATCTTTCGCATTTATTATTCCACAAAAACCTCCCACAGCGAGAATCATACCCCTAGACCAACGAGCCGCCAATGTTTTGCTTCAAGTTGCATTGTGAATCCCTGCGCTGGTGCAAACCCAACTCGCAGAAGTACTGTTCATTCAGTTAAAATGATTGTCTTTTCCTCAATCCGCTTCTTTTTGCGAGCAGTTTCCTTGAATCTGCTCACAATTCTCCCCATAAAAAGAGGCTCAGCAGCTTCAGCGGCCGCGTGGCCTAATGGATAAGGCGTCTGAATTCGGTTGCGAGTTTTTCAGTTATCGAAAGATTGTAGGTTGGAGTGCTGCCGCGGTCGTTTAATTAACTGGAAGACGCTTTTTCTGTTCTGAATCTGGCTGCAAACCGACCATTTTTGACAGTCCCTCAACTGAAGCAGTGGAAGGATTTTGCTTACATTAAGCTGATTGTACATTTTCAACATTGTAGATCTGTGTGCACGGGCAGAATAAGCGGTGAAGTGAACTTTCTTTCAGGGTATTTCTGCTTAAATGCAAAAAGCAGGAAATGGAATGGCCGCGAGCAATGTATGGTGGGGACAAGGTGGCCGAGAGATTATAGGCGATGGACTGTTAATCTCTTGGGCTCCGTACGCGAGGGTTCGGATCCCATCCTCGTCGTTATTGCGTTTGATATTGGTGCACTTTCCGAGCATTTAACTGAATCTTGCCTAAAATAAGCTTTCAACTTCAATTTCGTCAGAACCGCCCTGGTCTTCCTGGTCTGTGCCCCATGCATTACTCATATCCTGTTAAAATTAAAAGAGACCACTGCAATTCTTCAACATCTTGAATGAATGTGGAGCAGTGATCGTGATTCGGAGATTGTCGAACTCCTCCTTTCTTCTGCTGAGATTGTCACCGAATGAAAGAGTAGCGGGACCAGAGGCAAATGTTTAGGGAGCAGAAACATAAATGACTCCTTTAGTAGGCAATGTAACTTCAAAAATATTTATCAACCTTAATGACGAGTTTTCGGTTTTGGTGTCTTTGGTTGAGAGCTAAATAATGGGCGAGAAATCCTCGTTCTTTTCGGCATACTCTCATGGGATCGGAGGGCCCGGTTTAACGTCTTACTAGCAAGACGGGGGCATCAACAGTGCAGCACTACCTCAGTACTGCACTGGAGTGTCAGCCTGGATTATGTGCTCAAGTCTCTGGAGTGCTGCTTGACTTTGCTGCCGCTGAGCCACGGCTGGCACCTACAATCAGTTCATTTGGCTGGAGAGAAATGAGGGAGATAAATGGAAAAATTATAATGGAGTAAACCTTCAATTTGTCGTCCAACAGAAGAGCGGGCATTGTAATCGGCCGCCTTTTATAGAAACAGTCCGATTTATGTTGCCATCGATTTCATAAACATTGAAAATCAGGCCTGTCTTTAATGGAATGGGTCGTGGTCAGTTGTTAATCATTCTGGGTCTGTTTAAACCGGGAGTGCTCACAGTCCCGGATCATTCTGTGTCTGTTTAAAATGGCAGAGCTCACAGTCGCGGATCATTCAGTTTTTTTTAAAGTAGAGCGATTTCAGCTTTCATGACTGAGGTGTTGAGTTTAAATAAATGTGACTGGGCGCGTCCGGGATTTGAACCCGAGACCTCTCGCATTTTAAGCCAGAGAAATTCCCTAAGCGAGAATCATCCTCTAGACCAACGAACCGCCGATGTTATGTTTCAAGTTGCATTGCGATTCCCTGCGCTGCTGCAAACCAAGCTCGCAGAATCCTGTTCATTCAGTTAAAATATGTTTATCTTTTCCTCAATCCGCTTCTTTTTGCGAGCATTTTACTTGAATCTGCTCACAATTCTCCCCATAAAAAGAGGCCCAGCCGCATCAGTGGCCGCGTGGCCTAATGGATAAGGTGTCTGACTTCGGTTGCGAGGTTTTTCAGTTATCAGACGATTGCAGGTTCGAGTCCTGCCGCGGTCGTTCAATTAACTGGGCGACGCTTTTTCTGTTCTGAATCTGGCTTCAAACCGACCATTTTTGAGAGTCCCTCAACTGAAGCAGCGGAAGGCCTTTTGCTTACATTAAGCTGATTGTACATTTTCAACATTGTAGATCTGTGTGCATGGGCAGGATAAGCGGTGAAGTGAACTTTCTTTCAGGGTATTTCTGCTTAGATGCAAAAACCAGGAAATGGAATGGCTGAGAGCAGTGCATGGTTGAGACGAGGTGGCCGAGAGGTTAAGGCGATGGACTGTTAATCGAAAATGCGGATCCCATCCTCGTCGTTATTACGTTTGATACTGGTACACTTTCCGATCTTTTAACTGAAACTTGCCTAAAATAAACTTTCAAATGCAATTTCGTCAGAATCGCCCTGGTGCTCCTGGTCTGTGCCCCATGCATTACTCATATCTTGTTAAAATTAAAAGAGACCACTGCAATTCTTCAACATCTTGAATGAATGTGGAGCAGTGATCGTGATTCGGAGATTGTCGAACTCTTCCTTTCTTCTGCTGAGATTGTCACTGAATGAAAGTGTAGCGGGTCCAGAGGCAAATGTTTAGGGAGCAGAAACATAAATTTCTCCTTTCGGAGGCAATGTAATTTCAAAAATATTGATCAACCTTAATGAAGAGATTTTCTGTTTTAGTGTCTTTGGTTGAGAGCTAAATAATGGGGGAGAAATCCTCGTTCTTTTCGGCATACTCTCATGGGATCGGAGGGCCCGGTTTAACGTCTTACTAGCAAGACGGGGGCACCAACAGTGCAGCACTACCTCAGTACTGCACTGGAGTGTCAGCCTGGATTATGTGCTCAAGTCTCTGGAGTGGTGCTTGACTTTGCTGCCGCTGAGTCACGGCTGACACCTACACTCAGTTCATTTGACTGGAGAGAAATGACGGAGATAAATGGAAAAATTATAATGGAGTAAACCTTCAATTTGAAGTCCAACAGAAGAGCGGGCATTGTAATCGGCCGCCGATTATAGAAACAGTCCGATTTATGTTGCCATCGATTTCATAAGAATTGAAAATCAGGCCTGTTTTCAATGGAATGGGTCGTGGTCAGTTGTTAATCACTCTGGGTCTGTTTGAACCGGAATGCTCACAGTCCCGGATCATTCAGTGTCTCTTTAAAATGGCAGAGCTCAGAGTCCCGGATCATTCCGTTTTTTTTAAAGTGGAGCGATTTCCGCTTTCATGACCGATGTGTTGAGCTTAACTAAATGCGGCAGAGCTGGTCCGGGATTTGAACGCGGGATCTTTCGCATTTATTAATCCACAAAAACCTCCCACAGCGAGAATCATACCCCTAGACCAACGAGCCGCCAATGTTTTGCTTCAAGTTGCATTGTGAATCCCTGCGCTGGTGCAAACCCAACTCGCAGAAGTGCTGTTCATTCAGTTAAAATGATTGTCTTTTCCTCAATCCGCTTCTTTTTGCGAGCAGTTTCCTTGAATCTGCTCATAATTCTCCCCATAAAAAGAGGCTCAGCAGCTTCAGCGGCCGCGTGGCCTAATGGATAAGGCGTCTGAATTCGGTTGCGAGTTTTTCAGTTATCGAAAGATTGTAGGTTGGAGTGCTGCCGCGGTCGTTTAATTAACTGGAAGACGCTTTTTCTGTTCTGAATCTGGCTGCAAACCGACCATTTTTGACAGTCCCTCAACTGAAGCAGTGGAAGGCCTTTTGCTTACATTAAGCTGATTGTACATTTTCAACATTGTAGATCTGTGTGCACGGGCAGAATAAGCGGTGAAGTGAACTTTCTTTCAGGGTATTTCTGCTTAAATGCAAAAAGCAGGAAATGGAATGGCTGAGAGCAATGTATGGTGGAGACGAGGTGACCGAGAGATTAAGGCGATGGACTGTTAATCTATTGGGCTCTGTACGCGTGGGTTCTGGATCCCATCCTCGTCGTTATTACGTTTGATAGGGATTGCCAGCGAGGCCCACGTTCCAGGAAGGAATAAAATGAACAGTTTTTTCGCGCATGATGTTGCTTAATAAAGGGATTGTTGATGAAGTGCCTGTCTCACTAGATGCTACTTGACCTGATCAACGTTCGCTCCATCATATATTTTTTATTTTGAACTTTGCAGCGAGCATTTCTTCGGGCAACAACAAAATCAATACAATTTTATGACAGGAGTGGGTTTCGAATCCACGCCCCCGAAAAGAATGGAGTTTTAATTCAGTGCCTTAGACTGCTCGGCCACGCTCCCACACCCGTGTGATTTTATTTCTGATACTGGTGACTGATAATTGAAAGCCGGCATTGAGTGAAGGGCTTTGCATTGAGAAAGAAGGAAACAAAGAGCTTTCTGAGCTCTGTTTATGGAGCGAGGTGGTTGAGGGGTTAAGGCGGTGGGTCGCTAATCATCTGTGCTCTACACGCATTGTTTTGAATTCTACCGTTATTGTATTTAAGACGAGATCTTTTTCAACGCATCCAAGACTCCTGAGTCCTTTCCTTGCCCAATCCTCAGTGGGAAGTTTTGTTTTGCTGCCTCACTCTATTTGCACAAATCAGCAAAGTCCTCATTTCAGCCCAAACTGTTTCTTGCACGGAGGTGTTGAAATTGTAAGCTATAAGTTACGTGAAGTGTAATTGAAAGTGGACAGTGACGTCTGGTAAAAGGAAAATTTCTCTTCAGAAGCTGCCTGATCTATTGAATATTTCCAATATGTTCTGTTTTAATTTTGTGCTTTCACTGTAGCAGTTTACCCGACAACACAAAACTTGCCTCAAGGGCGCAGTTTCAGGCAAAACGTTTCTGCGCTCTTCTCACATACAAGATCTACTTACCTTTCCCCACACACGATGTAAAGGCAGCTGTTTCTGCCCACTTTCTCCTGCACCGCAACATTCCAAACACACGTTGCTCCTGGCATCAGGGAGTCTCAGAGTTTCTCAGAGGGGATTGCCAGAGCAATGGGGAGCTCAGAAGCTGTGAGGGAATTGAAGGGTTTCTGAGATAGTATCACGTGGGTATGAGGGCTCTAAATGGATACCAGAGAGAGTAACGGACACTCAGAAGGTATTATAGAGGGAAAGGGAACTCAGGAGTTATCAGAGAGGTTTAATGAGCGCTCGGGAGGTATGAGAGTGTGTAAGGGGCGCTCAGAATGTATCGAAGAGGGTACGGGACGCTGAGGAGCTATCAGTGAGAGTAAGCAATAGTCTGGAGATATCAGAGTGAGAAATGAACACTCAGGTTTTATCAGAAAGATTGAGGAACGCTTAGGTGGTAGCAGTGAGTCTGGTGGAACATGAGTTTTTATCGTGTAAACTTCACATTGTCTAAATATCAACATGGTTAATGAAAGCAAAGTTGAATCCGAATGTAACAGCTGGTCTGCCGTGTCCGAAGTGGGGACTGTAACGATCAATAACATGTCATTCTATAGTGGACACTAGGTGGAGCCATAGAGCTGTGTAGAGCTGTATATAAGACTGCACTACCCAGCTGTATATATATTAAGACTACATTACCCATGAGGCACTAGGCTACCAACAAGGAAGCAGTCAAGATGGAAGCCTCTACAGATACTGTACCAGTCCACATGTGCTCAACAAAGTAACTAACAAAAGCTAGCTGTGTTCATAATAAGAATGTCTATTTATTAATGAACATAACATGGTACCAGGATGGTGAAGATCTGCTGAAAATTGTTAAAAGCGACATGGAGAATTTGAAGCCACCAGAGCGTTTGAATCTCACAGAAAAAATCGACTACAATTGGCAGACTTTTAAACAGTAATTCGAACTCTACATTGCAGCCATCGGATTCGGTACGAAGCCAGACGCAAGGAAGATAGAATTGCTGCTTACGGATGCAGGCCCACAGGTGATAGAGGTATTTAATACATTTGTATTTAATCCAGTGGAGAACAGAGAAAAATTAGGAGATGTGCTAAAAAAATTTGATGCACTTTGCGCTCCCAAAAAGAATGAGACGTATGAAAGATACATCTTCCGTTCTCGGACACAGCAACAAAATGAGACTTTTGCTAGCTTTATAACTGACCTGAAACTGAAAGCACAGACATGTAATTTCTCTGAGCTCAAAGCATCCATGATTCGTGACCAGATTGTGTTTGGTATTCATGATAAAAAAGTCAGGGAACGTCTGTTGAGAGAAACCAAACTAAATTTGGAAAATGCGGTGAAAATATGCCAAGCCAGCGAGCTAGCTCGAAAGCACACGAAGACTTTCAGTGAAATCAATAATGATGCGATTGCAATGAGTGATAATGCTGCTGTCGGTGCTGTGTACTACAAGGGGAAGAAACGTGGGCAGAACAGAAATGAAAAGCAATCGGAGGATGAAATTTTTAATTGTAAACGCTGTGGTTACAAACACCAGTTAAGACAATGCCCAGCGTTTGGAAAAATGTGCACAAAGTGTAATGGAAAGAATCACTTTACCAAGCAATGCTTTTCAAAAGTAAAAACAACGAAAGGGCAACAAGTGAATGTGATTGAGGACATTGATGCTCAAAGTGATCACATTTGCAGTAAGTTTTGGCTGCCCGAGGAACTCCGGCTCCGTGTTGAAGAGCTGGAGTCCTTGCTTCAAACACTGAGACACATCAGGGAGGGGGAGAGTTACCTGGACTCTGTGTATCACGAGGTAGTCACACCAATTAGATTAATTAATTCAGATGTAGTCCGTGGCCAGGGTCAGGATGGTGTGACTAGAAGTGAGGCAGGTGCGGGGACCAAGGAGGTAGTGTTGGAGGAGCCGCAGCCCTTGCACTTGTCCAACAGGTTCGAGGCTCTTACTCCCTGTGGGAACAGGAGCAGGAACTGCAGGGAGGATGAGCAACCTGGCCACAGCACCGTGGACAGGGGGCCATTCAATTGGGGGGAGTTAAAATAAATGTTGTAGTGGTAGGGGATGGTATCGTTAGGGAGATAGATAGAGTTCTTTGCAGCCGAGAGCGAGAGTCCCGAAGGCTGTGTTGCCTGCCCGGTGCCAGGGTTAAGGACATCGCCTCTGGACTGGAGAGAAACTTGGAGTGGGAGGGGGAGGATCCAGTTGTCATGGTCCATGTTGGTACCAACGACATAGATAGGACAAGGAAGGAGGTACTGCTGAGGGAGTTTGAGCAGCTAGGGGTCAAATTAAAAAGCAGAAACACAAGGGTAATAATCTCTGGATTATTACCTGAGCCACGAGCGAATTTGGCTAGGACAAATAATATTAGAGAGTTAAATGCGTGGCTCAAAGACTGGTGTGGGAGAAATGGGTTTTGCTTCCTGGGGCACTGGCACCAGTACTGGGGCAGGAGGGAGCTGTTCCATTGGGATGGGCTTCACTTGGCCAGTGCTGGGACTAGAGTCCTGGCGGATCATATAACTAGGGTTGTAGAGAGGGCTTTAAACTGACTAGTGGGGGGGAGATTCCTAGAGAGCAAATAATAAAAATGACAACAGAGAAGGTCATAGACTTAGGTTGCAATGGGGAAATTAAAAATCAGTGCGTGTCAGGAAGGGGCAGAAGGTATGCAGTAAAAGGTAAAGTACTAAAAAGGGGAAAAGCAGGAACTAAGTGTCACAAAACATCTTTGAAAGTTCTCTATCTGAATGCACGTACCATTTGTAACAAAATAGACGAGTTAATGGCACAAATAACTGCATATGGGTATGATCTTGTGGCCATTACAGAAACATGGCTGCAGGATGACAATGCCTGGGGATTAAACATACCAGGTTATTTAACGATCAGGAAGGACAGGCAGGAAGGAAGGGGAGGTGGGGTGGCTATGATATTAAAGGAAGGAATCACTGTAATAGAGAGAAATGATATTGGGTCAAAAGATCAGGAAAATGAAACAGTTTGGGTGGAGGTGAGGAATAATAAGGGGAAAAAACACTAGTGGGCGTAGTCTATAGGCCTCCGAACAGTGGCAACTCTGTTGGACGGAGTATCAATCAGGAAATAGTTGAGGCTTGTAATAAGGGAACATCTATAATTATGGGGGATTTTAACTATCATATTAATTGGAAAAATCAGATTGGGCAGGGCTGCCTTGAGGATGAGTTCATTGAGTGTATTAGGGATGGGTTTCTTGAGCAGTATGTTACTGAACCGACCAGGGGGCAAGTAACCTTAGATCTGGTCCTGTGTAACGAGATGGGATTAATTAAAAATGTCCTAGTAAAGGATCCCCTTGGAATGAGTGACCATAACATGGTTGAATTCCATATTCAATTAGAGGGTGAGAAGGTTGGATCTCAAACAAGCGTGCTAAGCTTGAATAAAGGAGACTATGAAGGTATGAGAGCGGATTGAGTAGAGTGGATTGGGACAATAGATTAAAGGGTAAGACGATACATGATCAGTGGTGTACATTTAAGGAGTTATTTTACAACTTCCAAAAAAATATATTCCACTGAGAAGAAAAGAGTGTAAAAGAAAAGACAGCCATCCGTGGCTAAGTAAAGAAATTAAGGATAGTATTCGACTAAAAACAAGGGCATATAAGGTAGCCAAATCTATTGGGAGGATAGAGGATTGGGAAAACTTTAAAAGACAGCAAAAAATAACAAAAAGATTGATTAAGAAAGGGAAGATAGATTATGAAAGTAAATTAGCATAAAATATAAAAACAGATAGTAAGAGTTTTTATAGTTATATAAAAAGAAAAAGGGTGGCTAAAGTAAATGTTGGTCCCTTAGAGGATGAGACCGGGAAATTAATGGTGGGAAATATGGAGATGGCAAAAACACTGAATGAATATTTTACATCAGTCTTTACAGTAGAAGACACTAAGAATATCCCAACACTGGATAAACAGGGGGCTAAAGGGGGGGATGAGCTAAACACGATCAAAATCACTAAGGAAGTGGTACTCGGTAAAATAATGGAACTCAAGGCGGATAAATCATCTGGACCTGATGGCTTACATCCTAGGGTCTTGAAGGAAGTGGCGGTTGGGATTGTGGATGCATTGATAATAATTTTCCAAAACTCCCTGGACTCGGCAAAGGTCCCGGCAGACTGGAAAACTGCTAATGTAACACCCTTATTTAAAAAGGGCTGCAGACAGAAGGCTGGAAACTATAGGCTGGTTAGCCTAACATCTGTGGTAGGTAAAATTTTGGAGTCCATTATTAAGGAGACAGTAACAGGACATTTAGAATATCATAATTTAATAGGACAAAGTTAGCATGGTTATATGAAGGGGAAGTCATGTTTGACAAATTTGCTGGAGTTCTTTGAGGAAGTAACATATTGGGTGGATAAAGGGGAACAAGTGGACGTAGTGTATTTAGAATTCCAAAAGGCATTTGACAAGGTGCCACACAAAAGATTATTGCTTAAGATAAAAAACCACGGGATTGAGGGTAATATTCTGGCATGGATAGAGGATTGGCTATCTAACAGAATGCAGAGAGTTGGGTTAAATGGTTCATTCTCAGACTGGCAATCAGTAACTAGTGGTGTTCCGCAGGGGTCAGTGCTGGGGCCCCAGCTCTTTACAATCTATATTAACGATTTGGAGGAGGGGACCGAGTGTAACATATCAAAGTTTGCAGATGATACTAAGATGGGAGGGAAAGTAGTGAGTGAGGAGGACATAAACAACCTGCAAGGGGACATCGACAGGCTAAGTAAGTGGGCAGAGATTTGGCAGATGGAATACAATACTGGAAAGTGTGAGGTTATGCACTTTGGCAGGAAAAATCGTAGAGCAAGTTATTATCTTAATGGCAAGAAACTGGAAAGTGCTGAAGTACAAAGGGATCTGGGGGTCCTGATGCACGAAACTCAAAAGGTTAGTATGCAGGTGCAGCAAAGGATTAAGAAGGCCAATGGAATGTTTGCTTTCATTGCTAGGGGAATAGAATATAAAAATAGGGAGGTATTGCTTCAGTTGTACAAGGTATTGGTGAGACCGCACCTGGAATACTGCGTACAGTTTTGGTGTCCATACTTAAGAAAGGACATACTTGCTCTCGAGCCAGTACAAAGAAGGTTCACTCGGTTAATCCCGGGGATGAGAGGATGGACATATGAGGAGAGGTTGAGTAGATTGGGACTCTACTCATTGGAGTTCAGAAGAATGAGAGGCGATCTTATTGAAACATATAAGATTGTGAAGGGGGTGGATCGGGTGGATGCGGGGAAGATGTTGCCGATGATGGGTGAAACTAGAACTAGGGGGCATAGTCTTAGAATAAGGGGCTGCTCTTTCAAAACTGAGATGTGGAGGAACTACTTCACTCAGACGGTGGTAGGTCCATGGAATATGCTGCCCCAAAAAGCTGTAGAAGCTACATCATTACATAAATTTAAAACAGAAATAGACAGTTTCCTAGAAGTAAAGGGAATTAAGGGTTACGTGGAGCGGGCAGGAATTTGGACATGAGTCTAGGTTCGGATCGGTCATGGCCCTGTGGGTCGCGGAGCGGGCCCAGGGGCCGTGTAGCCTGATACTGCTCCTATTTCGTGTGTCTAATTCTGTTAGATTCAGGAGATGGTTCTGTGATAGTGGATTGGCGGTTAGGATCAGATCAGCCATTACTTATTGAATGGCGGAGCAGGCTCGAGGGGCCGATTGGCCTACTCCTGCTCCTATTTCTTATGTTCTTATGTTCTTATGATTTAAGTGAGACATTTTTTGTAGGAATGGTGTCATGTGACGATATCAAAAAAAATACAGAAAATGTGCAGCCCTCAGAAATGGACAATGCTGAACATAAAGTCAATGCAGTAAAAGTGGACAAATGGATGATCCCACTGCAGATAAATGGAGCATTAGTTACATTGATACTGGACACTGGGGCAAAAGCAAACTTAATCAGTATGAGTGACATAAAAAATAAGAAAGAAAAGCCGAAAATACAGAAAAAGTCAGTACTACTGAAGAGCTATGATGGACAGAACATAGATAGCTTAGGTGTATGCAGACTTAAAGTGACAGTCAAAGACAAAGTGCATCATCTCTTGTTTTCTGTTGTGGCTGAACGACTTGATTCGATACTAGGTGACAAAGCTTGTGAAGACTTAGAACTGGTCAAGAGAGACTACCGTATAAACTGTGCCATAAGCAGACCAGATGACTCAGGTGATGAAGCAGAGAGCCCATCAAGGATGAAAAGGCGAAAGGTATCCATGTCTTCAAAAAGCCTAGTTTCTCCAAGAAGAAGGAAAAATACTTTAAGGTCAAAGAGAAGCCAAAGGAAGAAAAGCACAAAGAGGAAAACACAAGGAGAAAAAGTCGAAAGATATAACCGCAGCAGATGTTGTTAAGCAGTGGAAAGAGAAAAAGAAAAAGAAGAAGCCTGCACCAGAGCAGGAAGCAGTTCCGGAGGATACTCATTCTTCCCTCAGGCCAATCTTTGGTGTTCCATTAGCCGAGGCTGCTGAGAGGACTATGCTGTATGATGGGATCCAGCTGCCAGCAGTTTTTCGAGAGTGCATTGACTCCATTGAGAGTTATGGCATGAAGAGTGAAGGAAACACTGAAACCCTCTCCAAGCAAAGATTGCAAGGAGACCTCGATCTATTCAAGACCAGATTGATGAGAATGCCGCAACTGCATCTTGTCATTCACCTCCAGAACAATGTCATGAAGACACATCAGACTTACCCGTGTTGAGAAGATCCACACGTGAAGTAAAAGAGCCTGATAGACTTAATCTTTGAGTACAATGTAAAGCTTTGAATAGGGCTGACTATTTTGAAAATGTTTATGTTTATAGAGCACTAACAAAAGTGTTACTGATGTTATCTTTATTGTTTTCTTGAAAGTTGATTGATATTGATTTTGTTAAACCTCAAAGAAAGGGGGATGTAACGATCAATAACATGTCATTCTATAGTGGACACTAGGTGGAGCCGTAGAGCTGTGTAGAGCTGTATATAAGACTACACTGCTCAGCTGTATATATATTAAGACTACATTACCCATGAGGCACTAGGCTACCCACAAGGCAGCAGTCAAGATCGAAGCCTCTACAGATACTGTACCAGTCCACATGAGCTCAATAAAGTAACTAGCAAAAGCTAGCTGTGTTCATAATAAGAATGTCTATTTATTAATGAACATAACAGGGACAATGGGAAGATAGAATGGTGTCGGACTGGACATTTGCAGCGCTCAGATATACATTTATTACATTTATTACTGACACAGATCCCCCACCCAATACAAAAATAATAATACAGACACATCTAACTATATTAGTAAATAACAGAGACGCAAAATCATTTACATTCAACACATTAGCAACTCGCAAATACACGTGTATCTAACATGGGCACATCTAAATATATTTAAAAGGATCACAGGTTATTGATTGCTAAAAAAAGACTTTAATTGAGTGTCTTTAAGTCCTGAAGTAAATATGCTAGTTTACATTAGCCTTCTTCCAAAGCCACTGGAGATTGCTGTGGAATGATATGGGCCCTATCTGATAATTTATGATGTGGAACTGCAAGTTTGAAGCACAATGGATTGATTCCACTGGCCCTGTTCTGCTGACTGCCAACACAATACATACTTACAACCAATGAAACAAACCTGCCTTGGATGGAAGTGGGCTTCGTTTTCTGGAAGGAATAAATCAACTGGGCCGAAAAATTACCTCCAAAAAATCTAGATAAAATCGTTCTGTATAAGTAAAGGACAAATTGTCAGAAGTGGAATTCGAACACTCGCCTCTAGAGGAAATTACAACCTAAACAGAGCGCCTTAGACCATTCGATCATTCTGACCTCCTGATTCAAAACCTAATGACCCTGCAGTTACATACTGAGGTAAACAAAACGCGAACTGTTGCTGGAAGGCCCTGGGATTTCACTGTCAATGTGTTCTGTGTATGAGGAGGCCTCGCTGGGCCATGTGGTATCTTGCTTCACTGGCAGTAATGCGCTGCTTTCGCTGCAGTGGGTCCCCCAGCGATGGGTATTAGGATTATTTCTTTTCTTGTTATATATAAATGACCTGGAGTTGGGTATAGCGAGTCAAATGTCAAAGTTTGTGGATGTGTTGGCAACGTAATAAGTAGTGAGTATGTTATTGGCAGATTTCAGGAGGACATAGACAGACCGGCGAAATGGTCATGGCAGAGGAAATTTGACAAATTAATTAAGTTTGGTAGGAAGTATCAGGAGAGTCAAAGTAAACCACGTGTTTCATTTAAAGTGGGTGCAGGAACAGAGCGACCTGGGGGTGTACGTTCACATGTATTTGCAGGTGGTGGGACAAGTTGAGAAGGCTGTAAGGAGGGCATTCACGGTCCATGACTTTATAAATCGAGGAATTGAGGAAAAAGCAAGGAATTTATGTTCAAACTTCATAAAATACTAATTAGGCACAAGCTGGAGTATTGTGGCCAATTCTGGGCTCCACAGTGAGGAATCATGTCAAGCCCTCAGAGAGTGTGCAGTGGAGATTTACTGGAATGGTACAAGTGATGAAAGACTTCAGTTAGGTGCAGAGCTGATTCAATACTAACATTTAAAAGGTAATTAGATAAACACTTGGAAATAAAAAAAATATGCTGGACTATGGGGAACCCGCAGGGGAGTGGGACTAATTGGTTCACTCTTACAAAGGCTCGATGGGCCGAATGCCCCCTACTGTGCTGTAATATTCTATGATTCTATGTTATCGATTTCCATGGTGTCACCTATAGGCGAGAGATGCAAAGCTCTGCAGAACTCTGCTTCAGTGGTATCTTGTTCCCCAGAAATGGGCTGTAATGCGCTGTCTGAGGCCACATTCGCTGCTATTTGCCAGCAGCGGGTTATTGAAGAGAGCTGCTTTCGCGGCCTCACTCATTCCAGGCTCTAGAAAACAGCAACCAAACGATAGATTTGTTGCCGTGTCTGAAATGTAGATTAAAACAGTTGTTATTAACCGAGGCAGCCCTGCAGGATCTTATAATGATCTCTCACAAATCAACTGAAGCCAGTGAGGATGTGAATATCATTTTGCTTTTCTAAAATAAACGGTGTGACATTCATTGTGGAAACATGGAGAGAGTCTGGTGTGGCTCACTGCGGAAATATCCATGTCACAGTGAACCAGCTCTCCTGCAACCAGTGCGGCCTCCCATCCGTCCTTTCGGGGCCTAGTCTGCTAAGATGAATTCTGATTTCCGTGAAGCCAGTCTCAGGCTTTTATATATTTTTGATGTGCTTGCTATCCGACCGCAGGGTAAATGTTGGGAATATCAGCCGGGCCCAGCTGGCAATGTTTGCAGCACATTTGTGTTCATTCGTTGAAACCTGAAACAGTGAGACAATAAGGTAAAGATTACTCGATCGTTAATGGAACCATCAGTTATTTGAGCTGACAGCTGACCTTGTCAACCGATTGTGCCAACGAGACCCAACCCTTTCCAAACTGAAACACCGAGCTACAACCTCAGATTACAGCGACCAGTATGGATCGATGATGTATTACAAATTACTTTCAGTCTGATGCAGATAAGTGGAGCATTGGAGACTGCATTTTATACATTCCGAATTCCAATGCCCTGTCAGCTCAGCCCGCTGATCTATTCCCATTCCCAGCCCTTTTTCAAATTTCGATGACGTCCACCCTATAACCAAGTTTGCTGATGGCATTAAGTTAGGCGGCAAAGTAAGTAGTGTAGGTGGGAGCAGAAAGTTCCAAAGGAACATTGATAGATTAAATGAGTGGGCAAAACTGTGGCCGATTGAGTTCAAAGTGGAGAACCGTGAGATCATCCACTTTAGACCTGAGAAATATAGATCAGAGTATATTCAAAAAGGTGAGAATTTAGGAACCGTGGAGGAGCAGAAAGTGTTAAAAGTCTACG
The DNA here is from genome assembly GCF_052327205.1 of Somniosus microcephalus. NCBI lineage: Eukaryota > Metazoa > Chordata > Chondrichthyes > Squaliformes > Somniosidae > Somniosus > Somniosus microcephalus. Next base: position 15,305,466 of record NW_028225179.1, read on the forward strand.
TACATTAATTACTTCAAACTGCTGGACAGGTACAAAAGAAGATGAAAGGTTCATGGAATTGTAGCCTTCATCTCAAGTTGGCAGTAATACAGAGTGGTGGAAGGTCTGCTGGACGTCTACAGGAAAGATAGGGAAATGGTACAGGGGGGAGCAGTAGTCTTAGTGACTAAGTGTGAAATGACTTCAATCATAAGAGAGACTATAATGAGAGACAAGCAGGCAATGGAGACTTTATGGTTAGAATTAAGAGCTAGGAAAAATTTAAGACTGCAGTGGGAGTTGAGTAGAGGCCCTCTGATCGCAGCTGTGAAGTGCTAGATTTTATAAAGAACATAAGAACATAAGAAATAGGAGCAGGAGTAGGCCAATCGGCCCCTCGAGCCTGCTCCACCATTCAATAAGATCATGGCTGATCTGATCCTAACCTCAAATCTTCTATCACTCTGCATCCACCCGAACCCATGTGAGGCGAAAAACCAGATAAAGACCCAATGGCCAATTTGGGAGAAAAAAATCTGGGAAATTCCTCTCCGACCCATCTAGGCGATCGAAATTCTTCCAGGAGATCACTCTGTCCCTATATTTTCTACAGTACTTACCTTCTGTAAAGGCGATCTCCACCCCAGCCAGGAACAGGAATAAAACCATCTCCTGAAATCTAACACAGAATTAGAGCACAGTAGGTGCAGAACAAGGCTACACGGCCCCTGGGCCCACTCGACTACCCACAGGGCCATGACCATTCCGAACCTAGACTCATGTCCAATTTCCTGCCCGCTCCCCGTAACCCTTAATTCCCTTTACTTCTAGGAAACTATCTATTTCTGTTTTAAATTTATTTAATGATGTAGCTTCCACAGCTTTCTGGGGCAGCAAATTCCACAAACCTACCCCCCTCTGAGTGAAGAAGTTTCTCCTCATCTCAGTTTTGAATGAGCAGCCCATTATTTTAAGATTATGCCCCCTAGTTCTAGTAAAAGCAGAAATTAGACAAGCGTGTAGGAAAAGCAGAGTGGTTTTAATGGAGGATGTAAATTTTCATATAGATAGGGATAAGCAGACTAGCACCTATCAGAAAGTTAATTTATTGAGTGCATCCGGAATAGTTTTCGACAACAATATGCCTTAGAAACAACACACGGGCAGGCCATATTTGATTTAGGAATGAGTAATGAGTCAGATTTATTCAACAGACTAAAGGTGCATGAACATTTATTTAATAGTGATCATAACATGATCAAGTTCAACGTAGTGTTTGAAAGGGAGAAACGCGACACAACTACTAAGATTCTAGATTTGGGTGGGGCCGACTTCAACGGATGAGGAAGAGACTGTCCACATTAAACTGGGCAAATCTGTTAATAGGTAAAATGACAGAAGATCAGCGGGAGGTGTTCAAAATAAATTTAACATGGTACGGAATCAGTTTATATCCCTGTGGGGCAAGAACTCTACTGGACAAAAAAACAGGCATGGACGACTAAAGAGGTAAGAGACAGACAGCGTTAAAATAAAATAAAAAGCATACAAAAATGCTAAACATAGCACAGATCCTGGCGAATGGGAAAGATACAAAGAACAGAGAGTAAGAGCAGATAGTAATAGCTACAAAGAGGGAGTATGAACAGAAAGAGACTGGTGAAATGGGCAGACACATGGCAGATGAAAGTTAACGCAGAGAAGTGCAAAGTGATATATTTTGGTCGGAAGAATGAGGAGAGGCAATGTAAACTAAATGGTACTAATTTAATGGGGCCGATTATTTCCTTTTATCGGCTCCCTCTGGAGATCACTGGCCCCGAAACTGCTCACAATGCTCTCCCCTGCAATTTATTAACCAGCTCTAAATGGTTCAATTTTAAAGAGGGTGCAGGAACAGGGAGACATTGGCTGTGTGCACACAAATCTTTGAAGGTGGGAGGACAAGGTGAGAAGGATGTTAAAAATGATTAGGGTTCCTTTCTTTTATTAATAGATGAATAGAGCATAAAAGCAAGGAAATTATGCTAAACATTTATAAAGCACTGGTGTATTGCGTTCAATTCTAGGCACCACATATTAGGAAAGAAGTCAAGGCCTTGGAGAGAGTGCAGACTAGAGTTACTGGAATGGTACCAGGGATGGGGGACCTCATTTATGGGAAGAGACTGGAGAAGCTGGGATTTTTCTTCTTAGAGCAGTGAATGTCAAGAGGAGATTTGATAGAAATATTCAAAATTATGAATGGTTTTGATAGAGATAAAAAAGGAGAAACCTTAAAAATGTTAAAAAAATATGATAAAATCCACCCAGGCGCAGTTGGGGGTCGAACCCATGATATTCGGCTTATGTGACAGATGGCCTTACCACCTGGCCACCACGCCGTACATCAGCCTTTGCCTTGAGGTTGAGGGAAGGCAGAACAGACACTTGTATACAGGAATAAAATGAGATGGTGGAGCCAGCAAATAACCGCCTCATTTAGATGAATCTTTTCATAAAACCTTTCAGAGAATCAGAGAATCCTACATCACAGAAGGAGGCCATTTGCCCCGTCGTGCTCTTGGAAGAGCAATCCAATTATTCCCAGTTCGTTCCCCATACCCCTGCAAATTTTTCCAATTCAAGTATTTATCCAATTCCCTTTTGAAAGTTACTATTGAATCTGCTTCCTCCACCATTTCAGGCAGAGCATTAAGATGATAATAACTTGTAATGTAAAAAAGAAAATCTCCTCATCTCCCCTCTGGATCTTTTCCAATTCGATGTCGTCTGTTGTCGTCTGGGTGTTGCCAGGAGTGGAGGATTTTGACTCTGAGGAAAGATTGGAGAGGCTGGAGTTGCTTTCTTTGGAACAGAGGAGGCGGAGGGGAGGCTTAATTGAAGTGTATAAAATTATGAGCGGCCGAACTATAGTGGATAGGAAGCACCCATTTTAGTTAGCAGAGAGGCCAATAACAAGGAGGAATAGATTTAAAGTAATTGGTAGAAGAATTAGAGGGAAGTTGAGGAGAACTTTTATCACCCAAAGGGTGGCGGGGTCTGTAACTCACTACCTGAAATGGTGGTAGAGGCAGAAACCCTCATCATATTTGAGAAGTACTTGGATATGTACTTGATGTGCCGTAAACTGCAAGGCTATGGACCAATAGCTTGAAAGTGGGATTAGGCTGGATAGCTCTTTCGACCAGAGCCGATGACCCTCCTTCTGTGCTGCAAATTTCAAAGATTCTATGATTCTAACAGGTACTGATTTTCCTAGGTGCCCTGGGCATAGCTGTGTCCGACAGCCAACATCAATTCAATTTCAATTTTATTTGTCACGTAACCAAATACAACAAGTGAAATCCAGTAAGTGAAATGCTTTTTCCTCAACAAACCGAGCGCACCAAGCAGCAAGGACACTTTGCTACCTGGTACACACGGAGCCCGCAAGGACGGCAGCCATCTTCATCGGCGCCATAAAACAGCGCCCAAACAGGGACAGGAACAACATCACAGTGGGATCTTTCTGTGTAGAAATCGGCCGCCGTATTTTCTTATATTATAAGCAGTGACTACGCTTCAAAAAGTACTTCATTTTCTGTAAAGCAATTTAAACAAAAATCACCATTCATGGGATGTGGATGTCGCTAACAATATCAGCATTTATTGCACAATCCCACTTGCCCTTGAGAGGGTGGTGATGAGCCCCTTTTTGAACCACTGCAGTCCGTGAGGTGAAGGGACCCAGAGTGCTGTTAGGGAAGGATGTCCCGGATTTTGACCCAGCGACAATGAAGGAATGACGATATATTTACAAGTCAGGATGGTGCATGCCTTGGAGGGGAACTTACAGGTGGTGGTGTTCCCATGCGCAAACTGCTCTTGACCTTCTAGGAGGTACAGGTCGCGGTTTTGGGAGGTGCTGTGGAAGAAGCTTTGGCACTTGTGCAGCGCGATATTTACTTTCCACATATCAGCCCAAGCCGGAATGTTGTGCAGGTCTTTCTGCATGCAGGCCAGGATTGCTTCATTATCTGATGAGATGAGAATGGAACTGAACACTTTGCGATCATCGCTGAACATCCCCACGTCTGACCTTATGATAGAGGGAAGGTCATTGATGAAGCAGGTGAAGATTAACTCCTGCAGTGATGTCCTGGTGCTGACATGATTGACCTCCAACAACCACAAGCATCTTCCTTTATGCTAGGTATGTCTCTAACAGTGGACTTTCCCCCGTGTCCACCCACAGGTTCCATTGACTTCAATTGTACTCGGGCTCCTTGATGCAACACTTGGTCTAATGCTGTTTTGCTGCGAAGAACAATCACTCTCACCTCGCCTTTAGAATCCAGCTCCTTTGTCCATGTTAGGATCAAGGCTGTAATGAGGTCTGGAAACTAATGGTCCTGTCGGGACTCAAACTGAGCATTGGTGAGCATTAGGACGTCCCAAGGTCGTGAAAGTTGCTATAGGAGTGCAAGTTCTCTTTTTTACTGTTTAAAAACGACTAACATATGCATGATGTTTATTTGTAGGAACAGATGATCATCGAGCTGAAACCTTAACCCTACCTTCCTCTCCCCACAGATCGTGCCAGGGTGTCCCAGCATGGCTCATTTATAAATGTTGATATTAAATAAGTGGTTCCTTCTGCAGTGGGGGAAGAGTTAAACTGACACCGCTGGCAGTTTTACTGAATGGTGTAATAAAGAAAAAATCTAATAGGTATTTGCAGTAGTAAGCTTTTTCTAAAGTGCTGAACTGGCAGTTGAGACAACCTAAGCAGTAGTGTTAGAACTGCATACTGTGTCAATTAGTGAAATTGGAAATAGTCGGATGTGGAAACCATAAGAGGCCTAGAGGATGTAAGTTCTGTTCTGGCAGGAAAGTAAAATAATGAGTTGGAAGTAAAGAGACCTACAGAGGCAGGAATGGAGGACAATGAGTCAGAAGTACAATGTTGATGAGACCCTATCTGGCATAAAGAAAGGTCATAGGTGCAACAATAGCTTGGGGGATAACGGACATATAGGTTTGCGATAATAAAAGTGGTACATTAATATAACGCAGCATAGGCAACCAATCAGCGAAGATGCATACGGGCCAAGATCCAATCAGGTGGCAGGAATGAATTCTGACCGAGCTGGACATATATGTTTTAATGTATAAAAATGTACTGTTTGCTGCACCAATTTGGTGAAGTCTGGCTATGACAGAGCAGATTGTCTCCCCACCAGTGTAATAAAGATGATTGATTATCGATCCGAAAACCTTGTGTCGAGTGTTGGTTTGAAATACTCCACAGCAATTGGCATCACGAACAGGATCCCACATGGATGGGTGGCATGGGAGAGTGAAGCTGAGCAAAAATGTAAGTTATTTTGAAAAACCACGTACAGTTAGGGCAAGGCAACACCGTCTCGTGTCCACCGCCCCTTTGGAATCAAAGAACTAAAAGGTTTGAATCAATAAGTCAAGCGGTCTTGGGGTTCAGGTGAAATACGCAGAACTATAGGCGTGGTATGTGTTGCAAGTAGTGCGTTAACTTTGGAGTAAAAGTCTAAAGCGTACCTCTGACAGCTCGAGTTACAAGCAATGCAGAAAGTTTAAGCATACCTCTGACAACTCCAGTTGCAAGTAGTGTTAAGCATACACCTGACAACAAGTTACCCGAACAAAATTGTTGCAAGTATGGACTCACCCTGCGAGAGTAAATAAGGGAGCTACCTCTGACAACTGCGGTTGCAAGTACCGTCTCACACTGTGAGAGTAAAGCAAGGATGGTACCTCTGACAACTGCGGTTGCGAGAGTAAAGGATGGGACATACCGCTGACAACAATTAACCATGGAAAGTGAAAAACTCGAGGGGGCTTGGTGGGGTCGCTGATACACTGTTTAATGGACAAAAATAAAAGATGCAATGACAAAATTGTTAATAACGATTGGCAACCGAACGACCCACCGGCCAAACAAAGAGAATGGTGGGCTAAAGAAACAAAATTAAAGGAAGAAGGGCCATCATTTTAGTGGCTCATGCATATTATGAGTTGTGCAGCTGTGCTCGAGTTTGGACCAAAAACGGGTGCCAAAATTGTACCCAAGTACCCATAATGGCAACAGCTCCTGTAGCGCCATCTGAGGTGAAAAGAGTAGAGGAGGACACGATAGACTGGGATGCGCTGAGCCGAAAAGTTGCTGAACATGACCCCGACTTTAATGATGGGGAAATCTCGCCCCCATATGACGACATAAAAGTGGCACCTATTAAGGTGGAATTTATTCCGGTCACCCCGGCGGTGCCTATACTTTTAGGGGCACCCCCAGGCACCGTAGCGATCCCAGCAGTACCAGTTCAGGTATAAATCACTTATGTATCTTTCTCCACAGGAGATAAATTAAAGTTGCTTCAAATTCTGCCGGAACTAAAGCTCCGACAGAGTATTGCCATATTTTGGCAGAAACTAAGAGAAATGAGAATATGTCACAACTTCCACAACCGGGATGTTGATGGACTAGTGCGGGCAAAAATGAGCGAAGATATGTTGGGTCAATTACCGCAACAATATGGTGTCAAGATGTAGCCCCTGTAAACCAGCAATGAGATGTGGATTATATGGCTTTTAGGACCGCTGTTACACAAGTTTTAGGATTAGTACCAGTAAACTGGGGACTAGTCATGGGAATTAGTCAGGGGAAAGGGGTGTCAACCCACGATTATGGAGAACGGAAGTGGACTAGTTTTGTAGCCCACTCCAGTATAATAGCACCACAACGAGACAATTTGGCATTTTTGAAAATGTACAAGGGCTGAGTCGTGCCCATCAGGCCATAGTACAAATTGGATTGGTCACCATACAGACCTTTGATGAATTGATCAGATGGGCGACTGAGGTAGACAACCAGCAGAAAGTTAAGGTGGCTGCCTTGGAGGAACAGATAGCTGCAGTAAAGGAGATGGAAGACTGTATAAAATGCAATAGGCTTGGGCACAAGAGTTATCATTGCACATTAACTAGGAAAGACACAGGAAGGAGATGTAAAAACTGTAATAAATCTGGACACGAACAGCGAGACTCTTGGTCCAAGGGAGGGGGGAAGGAAGGTCAAGGCTCAAGACAACAAGAGGCAGCGTGTAGCGAGCAGATAACGGGCGAGGCCAATATGAATAAGATTCAATTGATCGAACTAATCAAAACCCTGTCACAGTCCCGCTAGGTGTCATCGGCCCTCGGTACAGGCACCGATCCCCGTCTGGAGCTAACAGCACTGTTATGGGGCCAGCAGTGCTATATGTTAGCTGACACAGGGGCATCAGTGTCTATAACCAATTTGGACCTCCCGCACACACAAACCTCAAAACCTCTATAATGATACAAGGAGTGGGCGGGAAGAGCAATCGCGCTTACAAAAACGGGACACAATTATTGGAACTAGGAGGAATTTTTCTCCCATTACAGTTATGGGCATGTGATAACCCAGAGGGAACAATCTTAGGCGTGGATAAAACAAGTGAACTGGACCATGTGACAGATGTATGAAATAAGACAGTACTACGAAAGCGCGTAATTGATGATAAATTTGAAGCCAGGATTATGGCCAGTTATATGGTAAAGATCGGTAGTAAAGGGATTGGGAACAATACGGAATATGGGGAGTCCTATGCCAGGTGGTGGAAGGAGTATGGGTCACCTCTAAATAGGACTGTGGACTAACTACAATTAACCCTATCATGATACCCGGACCGGAGCACAAGGCGCATAGACAATACCCGATAAAACCAGCAGCCAAAGAGGCCGTATTCAGGATAATAACCGAGTTACTGAAACAGGGAGTGTTAAAAGAAACCACAGCAACCACAAACTCACCAATTTGGCCGGTAGGTAAACCAGACAGATCAGAACTAGTGACTCTCACGGAAGCATTGAAATTGGCAAAAGGAAAACGAGTAAATATATACACAGACAGTAGATATGCGTTTGGGGTAGTGAATGATTATATGACAGCGTGGAATATGAGAGGATATGTAACCTCCGGAGGAGGAGAAATACAGCATGAGGAAGTAGTGAGAGACCTAGTAGAAGCGGTAAAAGGAGCAGAAGAGGTAGCAGTGAATAAAATAAAGGCACAGCGCAAGGTAGTGAGCGAGCAACAAAAAGGAAATATGCTGGCTGATCAGGCAGCAAGAACAGCAGCGGACACAGAGATCCCTATACCAATAGCTGCAGGTAGAATAACAGCAGAGGAAGTGAACATTAAAAGAATCCAAGAGGAGACCGAAATGGAGGAGCAGGAGCAGTGGATCAAGAGAGGCACAGCCAAAGGTAGAGATGGAATATGGAAAAAGGATCACAGGGGAACTTGTTGAAAATGTATCATGAGCCAGACCATGGCGGGTGGAATGGCATGATAGGTAGGCTAAGTACAGATTGGTGGTGGAGTGGAATGGGAAAAGATGTGGCAAGATACTGCAGACGCTGCATCATCTGTGGACAACACAACCCAGGTAGGCCCATAAAGGTTAGAATAGCTCACCAGCCACGACACAAAGGCCACTGGGAAAGCCTCCAATTAAACTTTACTGGAACCCTACCGAACAGTAGAGGGAAGAAATACTGTTTAGTGATCATAGACCAGTTTAAAAGGTGGGTGGAAGCATTCCCTACTGTAGTGCTCAGACTGTGGCCCGAATATTTGCATACGACGTGATACCGAGGTGGGGATCCTGTTACAAATAGGTTCAGATCAAGGTACCCACTTTACGGGAAAGGTAATGAAAGAAACTTGTAAGTTACTGGGAGTAAGACAGAAGTTGCATGTCCCCTACCATCTGCAAAGCTCAGGCATGGTAGAGCGAATGGACAGAACCCTGAAAAAAGCCTTAAGCAAGGCCATAGCTGAAACTGGACAGGGGTGGGTGGATGTCCTTCCATGTATCCTGATGAGGCTGAGCGTCAACTCAAACAGGATGACCGGACTGACACCACATGAACTCATGAGTGGACAAGCAATGTGTCTGCCGGAAGTATTAGCATCTGGTAGCGAGGGACTAGGACCATTAAATGATAAAATTAGGAAATACGTACAAACATTGGATAATCAATTGAAAGAGCTCTAACAAGAAGTTAAAGAACAACAAGACATCAGAGATAAAAATACACAAAAGTAGTGGTCCTCGGAGCCCCTACCCAAGGTGGGCGAGCAGGTAGTTATTAAAATATTGCCAGAGAGATCGGGATTCTCACCTAGATGGACCAGAACATTTGAGGTTATCATGACCAGCGATATGTGCGCATGTATACATATGAGGGGAAGGGATAGATGGAAACATTGGACACAACTAAACCGGTACAACAATAACCCATCTGATCTTAAGTCCCACAGAAACAATGGAATAAACACCGGAGATGAGCTACCTCTGGTGACAACCAGACCTCTGTTTAAATTACAGATAAACATGGATCCCGTAAGATGGATTGTCATAACTACCCTGATGACAGCATTTATAAGTACAAATAACGGGCTGGAAGAAATGGACTGCAGGTTAAGATCCCATAATGGCGACTTCATGGAGTCTTCATCATATCACACAGTTAGGAGTGTGAAAAACAAGGAAAATGATGTTACAGGTGTAACGGTACCTGGGTGAACTTGGATCAACAACCATGCGGACCCTGTAGAATGAATAAATGCCAGCAATATGGTAGAATGTAATAGACACTGGCAGGTGTTGGCTCAAGTAGGGGGAGGATATGTCCTGAGCTGCGTGGAAAATGATATAAGATGGACTATTGTACACGGCATTACAACACCTCAACCAACAACAACAAGGACCACACCACAAAGGTTAACCCTAGAAACAACAACACCCCCAATCACAACAATACCTGAAGAATGGAGGTGTCCGAAATGGACGCCTTGGCCTGAAAATGGACTGGTGATATTCACTGAGGGAGAACAATTGTATGATAGTGCGAGACACGAAATTGTACCGGTACTAATGAACTTAACCATGTTACAATGGCCAGGATATTCTGAAAGGTTTACTAAAACTAGAAAATTCTATGCATATATGATAAAGAATGTAATTAACCAAGCTGCTGATGTGACAGGGGCTACTGACGTTAGGGGACATGCTGCATTTCACCAAAGGATTAAGAGGCGCTTAGTAACCGATATACCCATGGGAATAAACACAGAAACCACACAGTGCAGATAGAGGCCATTTCGGCCCATCGAGCCTGCACCGACACATATCCCACCCGATCCCCACAACCCCTACACCAACACATATCCCACCCTATCCCCGCGTATTTAATCCCCCTAACAACTAAGGGTCAATTTATCATAGCCAATACAACCTAATCCACACATCTTTGGACTGTGGGAGGAAACCGAAGCACCCGGAGTAAACCCACGCAAACACAGGGAGAATGTGCAAACTCCACACAGACAGTCGCCCGAGGCTGGATTCGAACCCGGGTCCACTGGCGGTGAGGCAACAGTACTAACCACTATGCCACCGTGCTACCCATACGGGGACATCATTCATTAATGCCCTAGATATACAAGGTGTCCAAAGTAGTGTGGAACGAATACAAAGGGTAATACAACAGATTTTAGAGAAGGAAACTGGTTTGGTTCGACAAGGATCAGAGTTGGGAGGACATACGATAAGGAAGTTACTCAAGGGAATCAAGGTTACAGAGGAACATGCTAGCATTATCAACAAACCAAACCATAGAGATGAGGAACAGGCAAAAGACGGGGTAGGAAGAGGCTTGTGTTAAGCCTATGGCCAATGGATCACTGGACAGTTAAACATAATCTGGCACAGATACAGCGAGGCGAGGTACCAGACTGGATTAACAGCCCACAGCTCTGTGGCCTGAGCCAGAATTCAGGCCCTCTGACTGCTTGTACCCTCAAAGGGATGACCAGAGTATATCCAGTGATACAAAAATGTAAAGCAGAAGTGACAGCAATGATAGGCATCGTACTCCTGATGCCAGTGGTGGGACTAGACATGGCTCCATACCCACAGCACCAGTTAACAAACATAGGCATAGTGAGGGGTGAGACATACCTCCAATACTATTCAATTGATACCTATGCCATCAGGAAGAATGATACTATGAGAGGAGTCTCCCTAAACGGATGCCACAGGAAAGGCACGCTTACGATGTGCCCACATCCAGTAGGAGAAGGCCCTATGGATGAGTGCGCCTATAATAAGACAGAGAGTGTGTGTTGGACTTATCACATGTTGATCACCATCACACCCGCTCGGGATATAAAGGTGAAGGGGAGTATTGTAGAGCCACCACAGAGGCTGAGTACCAATATAGTAACCTTGTATGTGCAATCACAATGCCTAACTTCTGATTTACGCCAAAGATCCCTGTCACAATTGGACACACCAGATTGGTGTATGTACATTCAAGGGAGGAGATAAAGCTAAATGTGCCAGATAGTCTAAAGAAAGCGTTGGTCAATTATGAAGTACCAGAAGGGACCGCAATACCCCACCTGCAAGAGGATCTGCAAGAATTGAAAGAGGATTTAAGTAAGATGGTGAAACAATACATAGTGCTGCAAAGGGACCTTGGGGAATTAGAAAGGGTCATAGAGATAGAGCTACAGGAGTTCCCGTGGTATGAGAAGCTGTGGGATTGGGGAATGAATGTCAACATACACCCATGGATCCGCATCATTTCCCATATATAATAGTGTTAGTACAGTTATTCATGGCTATATGATGGGGAATAGCAGCATGCACCGCTTGTAACAAGAAACGGACCAACAAAGAGCTAAAGCGAAGCGGAAAGTGCTGGAAAAAACAAGTTTGCTCTAGACATGATGGGTATGCAGGGCCTCCCGAGCCAGCGCCTGATCACCACATGGGGCAGGAGGCACAGCAATGCTTATACATGTTGTTTAACTTGGGTAGTGGCCAAGTACCAAAAGGGGGGATTGCAGTGGGGAATGAGTTAAACTGACATCGCTGGCAGCTTCACTGAATGGTGTAATAAAGAGAATAATCTAATAGGTCTTTGCAGTAGTAAGCTTTTTCTAAATTGCTGAACTGGCAGTTGAGATAACCTAAGCAGTAGTTGTAGAACTGCTTACTTAGTCACTAAGAGACAATTTCAAATAGTCGGAGGGGGAAACCATAAGAGGCCTAGAGGATGTAAGCTCTGTTCTGGCAGGAAAGTAAAACAATGAGTTGGAAGTAAAGAGGCCTAGAGAGGCAGGAAAGGAGGACAATGAGTCAGAAGTGCAATGTTGATGAGACCCCATCTGGCATAAACAAAGGTCATAGGTGCAACAACAGCTTGGGGGATAATGGACATGTACTTTTCCGATAATAAAGGCGGTACTTTAATATAACGCAGTATAGGCAACCAATCAGTGAATATGTATACGGGTCAAGGACCAATCAGGTGGTAGGAATGAATTTTGAATGAGCTGGACATATATGTTGTAATGTATAAAAATGTAGGGCTTGCTGTACCAATTTGGAGAAGTCTGGCTAAGACAGAGCAGATTGTCTCCCCACTGGTGTAATAAAGACAACTTGATTATCGATGCAAAAACCTTGTGTCAAGTGTTGGTTTAAAATATTCCACAACAATTCTATAGTTATTAATGACTTAGAAAATTCCTATATCCACGTTTGCCGAGGATGCAAAGGCTGGTGGTATGGTAAGTCGTGTAGACAGCAGCATATAATTACAAAGATATATTTATAGATTAAGTGAATGGGCGAAACAGTGGCTGATGGATTTCAACGCAGGTAAGTATATCGTCATTCATTTTAGACCTAAAAAGTAGATCCGAGTATTAATTACATGGTGCAGAGCTCGGAACAGTGGAGTTCCAAAAGGGTTTCGGGTCCATGTACACAGATCACTGAAATGTAGCAGTAAGGTACAAAAATAATCAAAAAAATAGAATAGAAAGGAGATGAAGTTATTCTACAGCTATACAGAGACCTGGTTAGACCACATCTGGAGTTCTGTGTACAGTTCTGGGCACCGCCTGTTAGAAAGGATAGATTGACCTTAGAGGAAGTGCAGTGCACATTCACCAGAACGTTACCAGCGCTCCAATGGTTAAAATATGAGGAGAGATTACATAAACTGGGCTTGTACTTCCTGGAATATAGAAGGTTGTGGGGATTTGATTGAGGTTTTTAAGATTTTGAAACGAATTGATAAGCTAGATAGAGATAAACCTTTTTTCGCCGTTGGTGGGGGAGCCGAGGACAAGGGGACATAATCGTAAAATCAGAGGCAGGCCATTCGGGAAAGAAGTTAGGAAACATTTCTTCATGCGAAGGTTGGTAGCAGTGTGGAACTCTCTCCCACAAAATAGGAGTATATTCCAGCTCAACTAATAATGTAAATCTGAGATCGGTACGTTTTTGCTACACATGCGTTAAAATGATCTGGAGCCAAAGCAGCTGGATGGAGTTAAGACACAGCTCAGACAGGAATTCAATGAATGGCGAACAGGCTCAAGGGCCTCCTCCGGTTCCTATGTTCAGTACACCAATTGTAAATGAAGAAACGCTGTCTTGAAGGGTGAATTATAAATATGGCACCATCCTTTGCAGAGATCATAAGCGTTTTCTTACCAAAAATAGCTTTAGTTTTTACTTTCAACCTCGTTGCCTGAGCATCTACCAGGAGTGGGGTTCGAACCCAAGCAAACACACCGTCCATTGGATCTTAAGTCCAACGCCTTAACCACTCGGCCACCCTGGTGATAAAAACCCAGCCGCGCAGTGCTTGAAAATTCGACAAATCCCTTGCTGACTAAGTTTAGTTTTCAGCGCAGAGCAAACTATGCATCAGCATAATCCGAAAATGTGAGAGGATAAAGACAGCAGCTGGGCAAGTAATGCATTGAGCTGACCGTTCGTAACTAGACAAGAAACCCCTCGGCTTTTAGCCCACAGAGCATGTAACCCTCCCATCAGCACTGAAAACCTTTGAAGGAAGAATGTTAAAATGCAGGTCAAACACTCAGGATCAGCAAGCTCTAAACTGAGCCAGCGCTTAAAGGGTTATATTATAAAGTGCAGAGTAAAATGTTGTGGGGGAGCGATGGGGAGAGTGACCGAGAGAAAGTAATAGTTGGAGGGATAATCAGAGACCCAATTAGCAAAGCTTACAGAAAGTGACTGAGACTGAGTGAGACATACAGAGAGACTGACAGATGGTAAGAACAACAGAAACAGAGAGAAATAGAGCGAATCATAGAGCGAGAAAAAGAGAAACATCACATTAAAGGTGAGAAAGTCGCTGCCGGCTCGGACGGGAATTAAAGCCGTGACCTGAGGTTTACCGGTGAAAACACAAGCTCACTGAGAGAGAGCATTGTCCCATCATAGAACCATAGAATGACGCACTTTCCCCACAGCCCTGCACATTGTTCGCCATCAAGTATTTATCCAATTCCCTGCTGAATGTGACTATTGGATCAGCGATCGGATCTGCTTCCACCAACAGTTCAGACAATGCATTCCAGGTCATAACTACCCTATGAGCAATAATACAATCTCATCGTCTGAGTAATAAAGCAATCTCATCTCACCTCGCGCTCTATTGCCAATTAAATTAATAATTTAAAGCTCAGGTCGATAGTTTTCTGTCAGACAAGATAGGGATTGATTTGGAGTCAAAGCAGGTGGGTGAAGTTAAGATCCAGGTCAGGCATGATCTCACTGAATGGCGGAACAGGCTCGAAGGGTTAAATGACCCACTCCTGTTTCTATTTTCTGTCAATCAGCGGATAGCCTGCTGTAAATGTAGGAACGCTGCCTGGAAATGTGAGATATAAATATTAAAACTTCCTTTGCAATGGTTACAATTCTCGGACGAATTATCACATCCACCGGCAGCAGTGCTCGAAACCACACGAACTGAAGTACACTCGATCTTTAAAAGGAATCCTTCAACCGCCCTGCTGATTTAAACAGCGACGCGCAGTTGTACACAATTCGACAAATTCCTTTCACATGAACATACGAACCCATTGATAATGCCAGTGATTTGAAAGCTGCTGTGGAAAAAAACAACAGTTACTTTCCAGTTTCCTGGTCCTCATCGTCTCCCTTTCACTGTGGGCGTCCAATCCCTCTACACCTCCATCAGCCACCAGGACGGCAGGAGGGCCCTCCGCTTCTTCCCTGAACGGAGGCCAACACAGTCACCATCCACCAGCCCTTCCTCCACCTGGCTGCCCTTGTATTGAAAATACATGGAACTAATTCTCCTTTGAATCCATTCACTTCAACCAAATATGCCCAGCTGCTCCCATAGCTAACTTGACGACACTTCCTCCCACCTTGATTCGTGTAAGGGCTCTATTCCTTTTTCTCAGTTTCTCCATCTCCATCGGATCTCTTCTGATGATGCCACCTTCCGATATGTTTTACTTTTCCTTCAACCAAGGAATCCCCTCCACCATGGTGGACAGGACTCTCGACTGTTCCATTTCCCGCACTTCTGCTCTCGCCCATTCCTCTTCCTCTCTGAAGCACGATAGGATTTCCCTTGTCCTCACCTTTCACCCCACCAGCCTCCACATTCAATGGATCATCCTCCACCATTTCCACCACCTCCAGCTTGATCCCATCACCAAACACATCTTCCCCTCTAGTCCCCTTTCAGCAGTCAGAAGAGACCGCTCCCTCTGCGACACTCTGGTCCACTCATCTATCACCCGACCACCCCTTCCCCTTCCCACGACACCTTCCCGTGCAAGCGCAGGAGGTGCAACACCGGCCCTTTTACCTCCTCCCTTCTCACTGTCCAGGGACCCGAACACAACTTCCAGGTGCAACAACGATTTACTTTTCTTCTTGCAATTTAGTAAACTGTAATTGCTGCAGACTCCGCTACATTGGGGAGACCACACAAAGATTGGGTGATTGCTTTGCGGAACACCTCAATTCACTTTTGAAAGTTCCTATTAATATGCTTGGATCTCCCATGTTGATATAATAATGCAAACCTAAGTGAAAGGACGCTGGGATAGTTGGACCAGTGAATCATCTTAAAGCATTCTAACATAAATCATCTTAAATCATTCTAACATTTCCCCCCTTTAGACACAGAATTTGAGCAATCACTCTGAGCCAATTAACTTTCTTTCTGTCTTTACCGTTGATCTGCTTGGAGTTTACAGTCGATTACTGTTACATTGATGTCAGCACACCGAACATGTCCACACGGCTCCAATGGCTC
The DNA here is from genome assembly GCF_052327205.1 of Somniosus microcephalus. NCBI lineage: Eukaryota > Metazoa > Chordata > Chondrichthyes > Squaliformes > Somniosidae > Somniosus > Somniosus microcephalus. Next base: position 15,321,687 of record NW_028225179.1, read on the forward strand.
CTTTGGTCTTATTTCATTGGTTGATAATTATTCCTGAGTTCCCCCGCACTCCAGGCTTGGGAGAGCTCTCTGCTGACCCGGCTCCTTGTTTTCCTCTTCAATTGTGTAAGGGCTTGTCTGAGCAATACGTACACAATGATGACCAGGACCAGTAGACGGCATTGGAAAATAATTAACAGTTGTGAAATAATTCTGAACAACGGGTGTATCAAGATGTTATTGACCTGCTCCCACCGTGATTTCCTTCCCACTCCCTCTAGCTCTGTTAGCAGGTTTTCATTTTCCTGGTGTAGTTGGTGCAGGTGTTTTCCTGAGATCTCGGTTCGTTCTGTAATCTCTTTTAGTTTTAGTGTCGTGTGTTGGGTGGCGGAGGGGCGTCCAGTGGATATCCAAATCCAATCAATATTTTGTCAGTGTCTGAGAGCATATCACCGTGCAGTGTGATGTTCGTAACATTATGCTTGATCACTGGTATCAGGATCTCATGAACTATCTTGGTGACCTAGGTTGGTTCAAAGCAGAAAGAGGAGTGGGTGACAGGGCAGGTGAGGGGTCCGTATTCACAGAGGCTGCGGCCGTAGCGACACAATAGCGCCCCTGTGCGACACAACTAGTATTAGTTTATCTCTGGTGCCAGCATATTACAGACATGGTGCAAGTTGGAGTTTCTTAATTCCAAACAAAACCCCCATAGTGTTTCATTAACTTCCCTCAGGTGATATCAACACATCCTTTGATTAAAGAACATCCTGCCATGTCTGGCGCTGTCCTTCCTTCATTTACTTGAACCATGTACGGTGGGAAGGGCTGATATTCATGATGCAATTTCTCCTCCAATATCAGAACTGATTCTACTGACCATACTTTTATGGATCCATGGGTCGCTTGTATTGCCAGGGTAGGAATGATCCCTCCCAGACCCTTCAGTTTACCAGGGCACGGGTGAGACGTTGCCCCGACTATGCCCAACCTCTTGAGTTCACAATGGAAAGCGTGACGTCGACACCTTCCATTCTGCCAGCTGTTTATTTGTCACAAAGTTGGGGATTAGGTTGTTCTTGATATCACCCAATCCCTCGTGTATTGGGGGAAAGAATGAATACCCCATACATGCTACAAGCAACTCCCTTTGAGGCGTTAATTGAAGCCTGAGCATCCCCTTGGATGGTGCACTAATTTTGCCCTGCAGTTTATGTTCATTGGACACTCGGTCCGTCACTGAGAACAACACCTGTCTAATCTTTCCTCCCTGGCCCTTGAACATCTGGTTCTCCTTTAACAACATTCCTTCAAGCTGCCGTCGCATCTTTTCCTCACTTCCAGCCAAGGAATCAATGTCCATCATATTGCAGCTGGCAGTGCCCCCCAGCTCAATACCCAACCACTGCTCCCCCCACAGCTACAATACCCAACCATTGCCCCCCCCGGCTCCAATACCCAACCATTGCTCCCACCACAGCTGCAATACCCAACAATTGCCCCCCCCCAGCTCCAATACCCAACCATTGCTCCCACCACAGCTGCAATACCCAACCATTGCCCCTCAGCTCCAAAACCCAACCACTGCTCCCAGCACAGCTCCAATACCAAATCACTGCTCCCACCACAGCTGCAATACCCAACCATTGCCCCTCAGCTCCAATACCGAACCACTGCTCCCAGCACAGCTCCAAAACCCAATCACTGCTCCCACCACAGCAACAATGCCCAACCATTGTCCCCACCACAGCTACAATACCCAACCAATGCCCCCCAGCTCCAATACCCAACCACTGCTCCCACCACAGCGACAGTACCCAACCATTGCCCCCTGGCTCCAATACCCAACCATTGCCCCCGCCTCCAATACCTAACCACTGCTCCCACCACAGCTACAACACCCAACCATTGCCCCCCGGCTCCAATACCCAACCATTGCTCCCACGACAGCTACAATACCCAACCATTGCCCACTAGCTCCAATGCCCAACCACTGCTCCCACCACAGCTACAATACCCAACCCTTACCCCCCGGCTCCAATACCCAACCACTGCTTCCACCACAGCTGCAATACCCAACCATTACCCCCCGGCTCCAATACCGAACCACTGCCCCCACCACAGCTACAATAACCAACCAGTGCACCCCCCCCCCCACAGCTCCAATACCCAACCATTGCCCCCGGCTCCAATACATACACACTGCTCCCACCACAGCTAACATACTCAACCACTGCCCCCCGGATCCAATACACAAACACAGCTCCACCAACAGCTACAAAACCCAACCATTGTCCCCGGTTCCAATACAGAACCATTGCCCCCGGCTCCAATGCCCAACCATTGCCCCCTGGATCCAATACACAAACACAGCTCCCCCCACAGCAACAATTCCAAACCATTGCACCCAGCTCCAATGCCCAACCATTGCCCCCAGCTCCAATACCCAACCAGTGCCCCTCGTCTCCAATACTCCACCATTCCCCCACTGCACCACGCCCGGCCCTCGGCTCCAATACTCAAACATTCACCCACTGCACCACCCTTGCTCCACCAGCTCCAGTACCCAAGCATTCAACCACTGCCCCCCGGTGCCAATACCCAACCATTCACCCACTGCTCCCCGGCTCCAGTACTCAACCATTCAGCCACTGCCCCCCGGCTCCAGTACCCAACCATTCACCCACTGCTCCCGGCTCCAGTACCCAACCATTCGCCCACTGCCCCCGCAGCTCCAGTACCCAACCATTCGCCCACTGCCCCCACAGCTGCAGTACCCAGCCATTCGCCCACTGCCCCCGCAGCTGCAGTACCCAGCCATTCACCCACTGCCCCCTCAGCTCCAGTACCCAGCCATTCACCCACTGCCCCCCCCGGCTCCAGTACCCAACCATTCGCCCACTGCCTCCGCATCTCCAGTACCCACACATACACCCACTGCCCCCTCGGCTCTAATACACAATCATGACCCCCGGCTCCAATACCCAACCATTCACCCATGGACTACCGGCTCCAATACCCAACCATTCACCCACTGCCCCCCGGCTCCAATACCCAACCATTTACCCATGGACCACCGGCTCCAATACCCAAACATTCACCTACTGCCCCCCGGCTCCAATACCCAACCATTCACCCACTGCCCCCTCGGCTCCAATACACAATCATGACCCCCGGCTCCAATACCCAACCATTCACCCATGGACCACCGGCTCCAATACCCAACCATTCATCCACTGCCCCCCGGCTCCAATACCCAACCATTCACCCACTGCCCCCCGTCTCCAATACCCAACCATTCACCCACGGACCCCCGACCACAATACCCAACCATTCACCCACTGCCCCCTCGTCTCCAAAACCCAACCATTCACACAGGGACCCCCGGCTCCAATACCCACCCATTCACCCGTTGCCCCCCGGTTCCAATACCCAACCAGGTGTTGTATGCATGTGGGTTTGCTTTTAATCACCTGAGCTTAAAGTAAATGATTTTTGATACTTGCTTGTGATAAGTACATGAATTGAGTACTATTTGTATTCTGCTAATTTTACTTGTAACCTCTTGTGGATTTTTAAGTAATAGAAGTTTCACAGATTCATTGGGTTTTTTGCTCTCTGTTCCACGAGTCTGAACCCTAAAATCTATCAGACAATCAGAATGTCTTACACCTCCCATCTGCACCAGTTCTCCAGCCACACGTTAACATGTCTTATCTTACTTCTCCTATATGCTCCAGGACGTGACACTGGGAGTAATCCAGGGATTACTACCTTTTTTGGTACTGCAGTTTAACTTGCTCTGGAAAATGTGCCTGTAGGAACACAGCCCGTTTCCTATCTCCGTCATTGGTTCCAACAATGATCATGGCTGCTGGCTGTTCATCTGCCCCTCGCAAAATGTTATGCACCCTATCAATGATGTCCATCACCCTGGCATCAGGGAGGCAACACACTCTGCGAGAATCACGACGACTGATGCTGTAACGCCTGTCTCTCCCCCCTGATTATCGAATCCCCAAGCACTACTGAATGTGCTCGCTTTGCTGCGCCCCCTGTGGAGCCATTTGCCCCACGAAGCCGTTTAGCAGATTCACCCATCTCTCCCTTCACCAACCTCTTTCCTCTAGGATGCACTCCCCCGGGGTGTCATCACCGTCACTGGTATCAGCACGGAAAACCGGGTTGGGAGGGCCTGATTCGCGGGGGAATCCTGCAGGGCCTGCCTCCTGCTCACCTGTCAGTTGGCCACCCACTTACTCCCCACCTGAACTCTCTGTAGCTGCGGGGTTACCACCTCCTGCAACTTTTTCTACGGGGAATTGCCAGCCTCCCGAATGCCCAGCAGTGATTCCCGCCGCTCCTCAGTCTCAGAAACCCTGAGCTCGAGCAACTCGAGCTCGTCCTGAACACGTGGTTATCCAGGACACAGGAAACTTTCTGCAGCTGCTAAATGCCACAAGAATTGCAGGCAGCGGGTCTCAGCTGCCCCTTGATCTTGATTACAATTGGACCTGTATTTGAAGGGAACAGATTTCCAGGGTTAAGAGTAAAACGCTGGGGTCGGGGTTCAAATTTTACAGCTCTTTCAAAGAGCCGGCACTGGCCCGACGGGCCGAATGGCCCCTTCAGTGCTGTAAACTTCTATGATTCTATTCTAGTATTCTTCATCTATATTAGTTTAGCACCCCTTTCTCCTACTTATTATTTAATTAATGATGTACATCCGATTTTTATTTAATGCAATTCAGATTCCTTTAATGTTGCTATCCTGAACTTAGTTAATTTTAATTTTATCCCTAGATCTAATTAGTTAGGCTCTTTTTGTGTATTTACTGTTGTTCCTTGATTTAAATTACTGAGCAGCTCCTTCCCCCTCTGCACCAAAGTCCCACTCTCACCAACTTCCCATCACCACTCAGTTTAGCAGATTCACCAAACGCTGTCTTCACCAAGCTCTCTGCTCACGGCAGGTGGAAAACACTTCTCCATTGAAAGCACGTGATGTTCATATTATTGTATTATTATTCTATCAGCCCCGAGGTTTATTGTTTAAATATATCATGAGATCCAAGCTGGTTCTGTTAAAGCAGAATGACAATGAGTGCAGTGGGAAATGTGAAGAATCAGCAGCAATTCCTTTCTGCTCACTGTACACACTGAAGGCAATTATTGTTGAGCAGCAGCAGCGGTGGAATCCACCGTCCGACGGCCCCTCTTCATCTTAACTGTGCGCCCCATTTTATAAATAGTGTGAGGTAACTTTAAACACAATACATGACAATACATTCAGCTGCAATGTAGATTCACGCTGCCCTCTTCTGACTATTGTCTGATTTAAAGTCAAAGTTTCCGTGAAATTAACATAAGGTGGAAATATCGACCAGGACACCGGGAGAATTACTTGGGATGGTTTTATGATGTTGAAGAATTACCGAACAGGTACCTGTAGAGTTCCTCTTTTCCTATATTTGGTTCAATCCGTCATTCCCGGATTGGGTGTCTGGCAGGTCACTGATTCACCACTCCCTTTAATTTCCCCGATTGGCTTTCCCCTCTTCTCAGAGAGATTCTTTCGCTCAACAGGACACCTGCAACCTGTCGGTTCCTGCAATCCGGGAAGCTCCAGCTCCGTTTCGATACAATGACGCGGGCCTTCAGGGAGGCCGTGTGACAGCCGTGGCTCAGTTGGTGACACCCTGAATCAGAAAGATATTGGTTCAGAGACTTGGGCACTTCAAGGCAACACTGAGGGAGTGCTGCACTGTCGGAGTTGCCGTGTTTTAGCTGAGACGTTAAACCCAAGCC